>NC_055964.1:34203349-34313349 GCF_018492685.1 Alosa sapidissima | reverse complement strand
TCTGAATCCCGTTAACAGAGAATCCAAACAAAAGGGATATGTGATTCAAAATTAAAGTTCCAAGTTATCACACTTGAGTTTCCTTGATCGAAGAAGATCTGAGATTATCTTGATCTTAATTGTAGACAATGCAGTCAGCAAATATTGGCTATGAAAGATATCCAGTTGCTCCTAATTAAGTTAAAGAACGTTAATGGAAAGTAGCCTGTTCGATACTCCACGGTAGGTGTTTAGCTGAGAGAAGCCCCTTCTGCGGGATTCATCCTGAAGAAAAATGAGAGGAAGTTGTGGAGGGCCGGAGAGTGTGTTCTCCCCCTGAGAATGATCCAGCGAGCAAGCGGCGAGGGGCGGGGACAGGGTGTTAAAAGGGTCCCGAGTAGTTACAACCTGAGTTTTGGTGTGTAACCTGATCCGACTGGAACTCCCAAATCACAGTGCACATCCTACCCCGCTGAGATTGCTGTGATTGGGGTTTTGCGAGCCCGGAGGCACCCTTCAGCCAACGCACAGACAAGAGTGGATCTGTTTTACGCACTCGCTCTCTGACGCAAAGTCAGAATAAGACTGTTTGAAGACACATGATAGGGTTCGACATTATTTGGCTTTTATTAATAGCTGTCGTTTATACTCAGCTGGCGCAAACCGCAGCTAATAATAAACGGGAGGCTCAGAGGACTCCTATCCCGGACGCATCAATAGAGAGGACAGGAGCCGAGTGTCATGTCCACAGGCACGCCAGATGGTTTTCACAAGGCGAGGCTCCGGATGCGCCTTTCGCGCTGTTTTATTTAGACAAAAACGAGGCCACTGCCTCTCTTCGTCATTTATATTCACAAGAAACGGCCAACGTCGTCTTTGTCTAAGTTTACTTGTGTTGGTAGCAGACCAGCAATAACAACATTTCCATGCAACAGTACTGAAGAGCTGATGGATCTTGATAGCAGCGGCAGGAGGAAGGAAAGGCTCTGCGGAGTGTGCGGTTTCAGTGACCCCCCAGTAGAAAGGAGGCATTGACTTAAGCCCTCGACATGTCATATTTGTCTCATTGCCAAAGCAAATGAGCGCATTCTTCTATGTTATCTATCCAAAATAAATGACATAAGATAAGCGGAGAGCTGCCATGTTTTCTTTCTGATTGCAGATCCAGAGCACGTCGGGAAAGACTCCTTTGTCCACCATTGATGTAATTGCACAGTCGGATTAACAATCGGCGGACTGACCCAATTAGGTTTGCTGATTCATCGCGAAACTTTCTGTAGAGCTCGTAAAGTGTATTACGATTTTGAGTTTCATCATCGCGTCTTCAACGCCAGGCTTCACATCTACATGCGGTCCAGCAGCTGCCATTGTCGTTCCGCTGGCGTGTTGCATTAGGCCGCCTAGATGTGTGCCAAGATGTCAGGTTTCATTGTGCGAGACGTTTCAGTGTACACTGAAATCCAATTGCCTCTTTAGTTATTTATGGTTTAACTTCATGTAGCCTAGTGCGTGTTTATCTCCCTTGCCCTGGCATTTGCATTTTGTGCCGGACTTCAGTTGCTGTAAATCTTTGGAAATGTACCATGATGACTGCACATTGTCATTTGTTAAATCTGGGAAGAGTGAACACAAAAGAGTTTTTGTTTCCTGTTTTAGTAGGAGAAGACAGATGCCTGACTGACGCCTTCCAGACCGGCTGTGTTCTCCACCGTGCCGGGACTCTCCGCAGACGACTCCTTGCCTGTAGGGCTTCGGGGGTGTGAAGTCTGTTTTCTCTCAGCGCTGGCTGCGGAGCACAGTCTGCTAATCGCGCAGGGCTCTGGGCTCCATCAGGCCCGTGCTCAGCGCTGCTCTGAGCGGATCACTGAGTTCGGCTGGGGTCTGGCCCTACTCTGGCTCAGATCCGGCTCTGCGCTGCGCCAGCCGGCTGGCCTCCCAAATGTTCTGCGCTCAGCCTTTAGCCAGTATGCTGTGTCTGCTTCACACGAGAGTCCACGGCACACCAGACGGACAAGTCTCCAGGCACCAGATGTACTCACAGACCCCAGGACTGCACATTTACTCAACTCAACACAAGAACACACCACAGCCAAACAACAGCCTTTTCAGACAGAGACATCTATCCATAACACAAAACACAACCCAAGCACACTGCAACCAATCGTCACTCTTCAGACAACACAAGCAAACCACAGCTAGACATCTCCATTCTCACAACACAATAATAAGACACTGTGTGTGTGTGTGGTGGCCCAGTCCCCCAGTGGCTGCATGTGTGTGTGTGGTGGGCTGGGTGCCAGGCTGGTGGGCACACATCTGGGCAGACTGGGTCTCTAATGGCTGTCCTTATCAGCCCACACACGACCTCCTGGCGGAGTGGGCGCGAGGCCATGCTGGGGCTAATGGGTGGCGGAGTGGGCGCGAGGGCACGCGGCCATGCTGGGGCTAATGGCTGGACCGGGCGACGCAGGCCTGTGATCTCCGCCGCCAGTAGATGGACACCCCGGCTGGGCCACTCAGGACCTGCAGCCCCTGACTGAGGACCGGCTCGTCTGGGTCTGGGGGAACCAGCCTCTGATCCGTCACTGGACGAGGTACTGTTTTTTTTTATACACACGTTTGGAATCTGTTTGATACAGACATTTAGCGTCTAATACACGTTTTGCATGTCTGTTTGATATTCATGTCATCTTTTATAATGAAAAACCCCTTTCTGAAGACTTTGTTTAAGTCATTTCTTTCAGTGTGCGAACTACTCCTCTCTCTCTTCAGCTCTTGGTTCAAACGCACCTGGCTCAACTCTAGATCATCTGAGCGCAACAATACTCCCCTGCATCCTGATACTCATGTTGAACATGCCTGTTTGATACTAATGTTGAACATGCCTGTTTGATACTAATGTTGAACATGCTAGTCTGATACTCATATTGAACATGCCTGTTTGATACTATGTTGAACATGCCTGTCTGATACTCATGTTGAACATGCCTGTTTGGTACTTTTCCTTGCAGTATGTCTATTTGGCATTTCAATGCACATATCAGTGTTGTTTTGTCATTCAGTAGCCTAATACATTTACATTTTTGAAAATGTATAAAATGTGCACATTTGATTTTACAATGTATGAATGAATCCTCTTGTGTACAGAATAGCAAGAAGCAGGTTGGCACAGAGATATACAGAGAACATGATTATCAACTGGCAGTGAAAACATTGAACTTTGCAACCAGGTTTTATGGAACAGTGCCTGGCATTGTCTTAGTGCTCTGGCTAGACCTCAGTCCACTGGGACGTGTGTGTGCCTTTGCTTCCCCCAGCAATAATATTAACCCATCATCTGATTGACCGATGCACAGCACATACTCTGTCAGTTTGACAGCAACACATTCAGACCTATCATCTCTGACTGACCTTTGCATACATATACGTCTAATTCATCCATATGAAGTCTAATTCAAGTCAACACTCAAACACTTAATGTGCAGAGTGTAGCAGGAGGGCAGAATGATCCATGTAAAGATGACTTTTCCTCTGTGCTGGTCTTACAGCGTGTGATGAGCCCAGTTATGAGTCGGGTCCTCCACACACACACACTAAAGAAACCCAGTCCCCTGGCAGAGGAGCTGCCCTGCGTGTTTCAGGCACCATGGTGAGATGGAGGCAATTCAGTTCCTTGCTGCGTCCAAGAGCAGTCAGCCGTGCTTAAGAGACGGCCCTGGTCACTGAGGAGTTGAGGACATACATTTAATGACAGTCAGAGTTGAGGACCTGATTTTAATGTGAATGAGAGTTGGGGACCTGCCTTAATCAGAATTAATACGATTTAATAATACAAATCAGAGTTAAAGGAGCAGTCAGTGATTGTGCAGGAAATCAAAATTATGTTTATATCTAAATTTCTTAGCAGGTGCTTTTGTCCAAAACGTCCATTACATTACAAACGTACATTACATTTTAACCAAGGATCAAACAAAACACACCAGAGGTAGCTAACCCTCCCTTCAGTATTCTCAGAGAAACTCCACGCAGGGTTTTGTTTTTGTTGTTTGGGAAAGGGCAGCTGGCGGATCATGTGGCAAAACATTTTATGGGCTTGAAATTGCGTAAAATCACGGACTGTACCTTTAAGGACCTGTCTTTTATGTGAATCAGTTGAGGACAAACTTTTAATGAGAATCAGAGTTGAGGACATGCCTTTAATGTGAATCAGAGTTGAGGAAAAGCCTTTAATGCGAATGGGGTGCAGGAGGAGTCTTGCCATGACATTTATGAGGGGTAATGGGAGAAGCGTTCTGCCGATGGATGTCACACAATGGCGAGAGCCTGAGGAGCCGCAGCACGGCCGTGAGTAAACGCCATAACAACGCCGCGCTCCGCAGGCTCTGTTTACCACAAACACGACACACAGGAAAGAGACACAAAGTCAACGGCTTGCGCAGGCTTGCGTATGTCAAGGGCTTTTATAAAGACGACGAGCACAGACAACAGGCTGCTTGTTTGTTTCTCAGAGTACACCATACACACATGCTAAATCAGGACAGTGTGTGGCTACAGCGTGCGTGTGTGTGTGTGTGTGTGTGTGTGTGTGTGTGGGAGAGGGCTACAGGGGGGTCTGTACAGACGAGTCAGTGAGACAGACAGACAGACAGAGATACAGGAGGAAACACATCAGACTGGGAACTGCATACAAGTATAATCAGTCAACGCATGACCACACTTCCCTTCTCTCTTCATAAGCAATATGAAATAATCACTCATTTCTTTTTCTCTTCCACACACACACACACACACACACACACACACACACACACACACTTTTTGCTAGCAATTAAAAACAAACAAATCAAATAAATTAATGAATACATCAAGCATGTAAACTATTATGTAAGTGCAATCATGACTTCAGCAGAATGGATGCAAAGCAGGACGGCAGGTTTAAATGTCTGCAGAGTATGCACAGGTCATGTCTGAAGTATACTCTATGTCTGAAGTGTGCTCTGCAGAGATGGCACAGGTCATGTCTGAAGTATACTCTATGTCTGAAGTGTGCTCTGCGGAGATGGCACAGGTCATGTCTGAAGTATACTCTATGTCTGAAGTGTGCTCTGTTGGGTACAGGTCATGTCTGAAGTATGCTCTTGTGGAGATGGCACATATGTACAGGTCATGTCTGAAGTATACTCTGTGGGGTACAGGTCATGTCTGAAGTATACTCTGTGGGGTACAGGTCATGTCTGAAGTATACTCTGTGAAGTATGCTCTGTGGAGTATGTACAGGCTGAGATGAGTTCTGTCCTCATTCCAGAGTCCGGTCCAGTCGACTGCTCCTCTTCAAGTGTTCTTCAGCAAACAGGAATCCACATTACAGAGCTCCTCAGCGTTCCTCAGTGTAAACAAATTCAGACACACACACAGACAGACAGACCCACACACACACATACATACATACGCTCACTCGATTTCCCATTCTTTACCTCTTGTTCTACAAACACAAAATGTGTGGTGGATGTACTAGTGTACACACACTCTCTCTCTCTCACACACACACACAAACACACACGCAGAGTCCTCTTAACAATATCCAGAATAAACATGGAGTCTGGTCTGGATGCATCCTCCACCTGGTGAAAGTAAATTAGGGCCAAAGTTTGCAGCAGTGACGATGGAGAAGAGGCCAGTCGGGTCGTTTCCCACAATCCCCTGCACTTCCCAGGAGTCCTCTCAGACACGTGGCTCTGTAACACTCTCCTTTCCACCGTGTGAGAGATGCCACTGGGGCTCACCTCTCACCCCTCTGAAACACACACACACACACACACACACACACACACACACACACACACACACACACACACACACACACACACACACACACACATTTTAATAACACATATACAGTATATTACCATACACCACAAACACGGAGAGAGAGAGAGAGAGAGAGAGAAAAAACACACACGAAAGCCTGAGCCAAGTCTGCTTACACAGCACATAAGCAGACACGACACAAGCCAACTGCAGCTCATCAGCACATGCCAGAGGTCATCCATGCCTGACCCGTACACCCCGCACACACACACACGTCCTGCACTGGTGTGTGTGTGTGTGGTTGTGAAGACTGGAGAAAGGGGACTGTAATGACACTTGCAGCAGCCGTGAGCCCCCATCACACACACACACACACACACACACACACACACACACACACACACACACACACTCCCTGGCTGCCAGTGATGAGCAGATGGGAGGTGAATAATTGATAGAGAAGTGAAGGGCACATTGAGTATACACAAAGGCCAGTGCTCTGTGTGTGTGTGTGTGTGTGTGTGTGTGTGTGTGTGTGTGTGTGTGTGTGTGTGTGTGTGTGTGTGTGTGTGTGTGTGTGTGTGTGTGTGTGTGTGTGTGTGGGCAGTAGAGTCTACACCGTAATCATAGCAAAGACAGAGCTGTGTGTGTGTGTGTGTGTGTGTGTGTGTGTGTGTGTGTGTGTGTGTGTGTGTGTGTGTGCATATTCACCTTGGGGCAGTGCTGTGGCATCTACACCAGTCCGTCGTAAAGAGAGAGCGCCTGCACAATGGAGGGATCTGCCTTTGAGCCCTCCTGGAACTCCTGCAGCGTCAGCTTCCCATCTGCGTTCTACAACACACACACACACACACACACACACAGGACATGTCAAGGTCTGATCAGCGAGTAAACACAGATAAAACACATATCCTGCTTTCTGTGCAGTTATCAGTACCACACACACACACTTGGCAGTTGAGGGTTATTCTCCCGTCTGAGCAGCAGGGGGAGCTGTCTCTCTCCCTCCTCATCTCTGCGGCTCCTCTGCAGAATCTCCCCTCTCTGCCCTCAACTGACCGTGCTTCCATCACAGCGTGCAGGCTGGAGCCTAACCTCCAACCACCCCCCCCCCCCCCCCCCCCACACAACCCCCCCCCCCCCCCCCCGCGACCCCAAGTGACCTGAACTAAACCTCCCCACACACACCCCCAGCAGCTCAACTGAACTAAACCTCCCCACACACACCCCCAGCAGCTCAACTGAACTAAACCTCCCCACACACACCCCCAGCCTCTCAACTGAACCGAACGTTCCCCACACACACCCCCAGCCTCTCAACTGAACCGAACGTTCCCCACACACACACCCAGCCTCTCAACTGAACCGAACGTTCCCCACACATGACCTGAGTCGAACCCAGCTCTGATCTTCCTCCTCCTCCACCTCCTCCTGTTCTGTCCAGTTTACTGTAATCTGACCGTGCTGCGCTTCACTTATCACACACACACACACACACACACACACTCAATCCCAAGAGGCTCATAAGGAAGTGCTGTTCCCTCTGGCACTACTGTTATATGGAGAGGAGAGAAACTTGCCAACACACCCCCCCCCCCCCCCAAAACACACCCATGCGCACACACACATATATACACACACACACACACACACACACACACACACTCCCCTCAGCACAACACTCCCATGCTGCCAGGGGAAATGCCCACGGGCCAGCAGTGTGTGAGAAACCCTCTGATTAACTCACACTGCTCAGTCTAATGCACACAGATACACACTCACAAAGAACAAACACACACAATCACTACTAGTGATGGGATAATAAATGGACTGGAGTGGTGGACAGTGCTAAAGCTCAGGACCCAGTTCCCCGAAAGCATCTTAAGCCTAAGTCCCTCTTACGAACGTCTTAAGATTTGCCGACTGTTTCCCGAAACCATCGTAGCTTAAGAGCGTCGTGAAAACTCTCGTAGATCTACGAGTTCTCCAGAGTACTCGTTACCGGCTAAGAGCGTCTTAACAGTACTTCTCACTGAGGTTTCTATTCTTTATTGTGTTTAGCCTACCTGTGATGAATCAGATTTTAGCGTACAAAATAGCCTATATTTAATGGTCATAATAATGTGATGAAAAGCGGACAAAAATGCAATCAAGTTATGAAACGAGACGTTGCCAGAATAGTTTGACATTATCTTTGCTAAGTGAAGGCTATATTTTATTAGGCCTATGAGGTAAAAAGCAGAGAAAGCAACATGTGGTTTAGTCTGTAGCCTACTGCATAAAAATCTAAGCCTACACATTTCCTCTCTTTCTTACTCGACCTCTTTCTTATCTTCAAACGTGTTCTTAAGTGACACCGCGAAAAATGATTGCATGGTGCAACAATCTAATCTTAAAATAATTACAATTATTTATGTCTGTGTGGTATATAACTATACTTGGGATGCTTACATGCAGATGTCAAAGTGTTTCTATTTTCGTATTGATGTGAAATAATGTGTAGATCCGAAGTTTAAACGGTAGGCCTATAGCTGTGACGTGCAGTCACCTGACATCACCGTCAAATCAGAGGATATTTCAGAACTATTAACGTGGATAGCTCCCCTTAAGAGCATCTTAAGAGCAGTGCACGCGCGTTCACGCTACGAGCATGTTCGGGAAACAGTCGGAAAAACCAAACGAACGATCGTAAGATGAATCGTAGAAAACCCTCGTAAGACCGTGTCTCCGTCGTTATCGGGAAACTGGGCCCAGGCCTCTACTGCGTATGTGTGTGGACTATCCATCATGGTGAAGATGTGTTATATGTGTGTGTGTGTGTGTGTGTGTGTGTGTGTGTGTGTGTGTGTGTGTGTACCTTATCCATCACGGCGAAGATGCAGTATGTGTGTGTGTGCGTACCTTGTCCATCATGGCGAAGATGCTGTATGTGTATGTGTGTGTGTGTGTGTGTATGTACCTTGTCCATCATGGCGAAGATGATGTATGTGTGTGTGTGTGTACCTTGTCCATCATGGCAAAGATGCTGTATGTGTGTGTGTGTGTGTGTGTGTGTGTGTGTGTGTGTGTGTATGTGTGTGAGTGTGTGTGTGTATGTACCTTGTCCATCATGGCTAAGATGAACTATGTGTGTGTGTGTGTGTATGTACCTTGTCCATCATGGCAAAGATGATGTATGTGTGTGTGTGTGTGTGTGTGTGTGTGTGTGTGTGTGTGTGTGTGTGTGTGTGTGTGTGTCTTGTCCATCATGGCGAAGATGCTGTGTGTGTGTGTGTGTGTGTGTGTGTGTGTATCTTGTCCATTATGGCGAAGATGCTGTGTGTGTGTGTGTACCTTGTCCATCATGGCTAAGATGAAGTATGTGTATGTGTGTGTGTGTGTGTGTACCTTGTCCATCATGGCTAAGATGAAGTATGTGTATGTGTGTTTGTGTGTGTGTGTGTGTGTACCTTGTCCATCATGGCGAAGATGATGTATGTGTATGTGTGTGTGTGTGTGTGTGTGTGTACCTTGTCCATCATGGCGAAGATGCTGTGTGTGTGTGTGTGTGTGTGTATGTACCTTGTCCATCATGGCGAAGATGCTGTGTGTGTGTGTGTGTGTGTGTACCTTGTCCATCATGGCGAAGATGCTGTGTGTGTGTGTGTGTGTGTGTGTGTGTACCTTGTCCATCATGGCGAAGATGCTGTGTGTGTGTGTGTGTGTACCTTGTCCATCATGGCGAAGATGCTGTGTGTGTGTACCTTGTCCATCATGGCGAAGATGCTGTGTGTGTGTGTGTGTGTGTGTACCTTGTCCATCATGGCGAAGATGCGGTCCACGCGTTTCTCTGGTGTGTTTTCCTCCTCTGGCAGCTCCACTGTGTTTCCCTGGAACAGGAAGAACACGCCTGACTTGATATCCACCACCCCACTCACCCCTTTAACCCTGGAGGAGGAGGAGGAAGAGGAGGAAGAGGAGGAGGAAGGAGAGGAGGAAGAGGAGGAGGAGGAGGAAGAGGAAGGAGAGGAGGAGAAAGAGGAGGAGGAGGGAGAGAAGGAGGAGGAAGAGGAGGAGGAGGAGGGAATGGAGGAGGAGGAAGAGGAGGAAGGAGAGGAGGAGGAAGAAGAGGAGGAGGAAGAGGAGGAGGAAGGAGGAGGGAGAGGAGGATGAGGAGGGAGAGGAGGAGGAGGATGGAGAAGAGAAGAAGGAGGAGGAAGAAGAGGAGGAGGACTCAAAGGAGAAAGTGCAGAGAGGAGGAGGATGCTGCTGTTGCTTACCACCATTTGGTAGATGGCATCCACGATGTTCAGCATCTCGTCACGAGTGATGTAGCCGTCATTGTCCAGGTCATACAGTTTAAAAGCCCCTGGACAAAACATACATCAACAGTTAAAGTGTGAGGATCTGGATGTGTGTGTGTGTGTGTGTGTGTGTGTGTGTGTGTTTATGTGTTTGTGGTTTGTGTGTGTGTGTATCAGGATGTGTGTGCTAACATCTCAGCTTCTCATCCAGGGTTCCCCGGGACGTGACTGACAGGGCCTGAATAAACTCTGAGAACTCAATACGCCCATCCTGCAGAGAGAGAGAGAGAGGGAGGGAGGTGGAGAGAGAGAAGGAGAGAGAGATGGAGAGAAGAAAACGAGAGAGAGAGAGAACTTCTTTATTAAACCGTTATCTGACTTTCTCACATGATTACACTTATGACAGGAGACATGGAGAAAGGGAGAGAAAGTGATATGCAGGGAGAGGGAGAGAAAGAGTGATATGCAGGGAGAGAAAGAGTGATATGCAGGGAGAGGGAGAGAAAGAGTGATATGCAGGGAGAGGGAGAGAAAGAGTGATATGCAGGGAGAGAAAGAGTGATATGCAGGGAGAGGGAGAGAAAGAGTGATATGCAGGGAGAGAAAGAGTGATATGGAGGGAGAGGGAGAGGGAGAGAAAGAGTGATATGCAGGGAGAGGGAGAGAAAGAGTGATATGCAGGGAGAGAAAGAGTGATATGGAGGGAGAGAAAGAATGATATGCAGGGAGAGGGAGAGAAAGAGTGATATGCAGGGAGAGAAAGAGTGATATGGAGGGAGAGAAAGAATGATATGGAGGGAGAGGGAGAGAAAGAGTGATATGCAGGGAGAGGGAGAGGGAGAGGGATATGCAGGGAGAGGGAGAGGGAGAGTGATATGCAGGGAGAGAAAGAGTGATATGCAGGGAGAGAAAGAGTGATATGCAGGGAGAGGGAGAGAAAGAGTGATATGCAGGGAGAGGGAGAGGGAGAGAGATATGCAGGGAGAGGGAGAGGGAGAGGGAGAGGGAGAGTGATATGCAGGGAGAGGGAGAGGGAGAGGGAGAGGGAGAGTGATATGCAGGGAGAGAAAGAGTGATATGCAGGGAGAGGGAGAGAAAGAGTGATATGCAGGGAGAGGGAGAGGGAGAGAGATATGCAGGGAGAGGGAGAGGGAGAGGGAGAGGGAGAGTGATATGCAGGGAGAGGGAGAGGGAGAGGGAGAGGGAGAGTGATATGCAGGGAGAGAAAGAGTGATATGCAGGGAGAGGGAGAGTGATATGCAGGGAGAGGGAGAGTGATATGGAGGGAGAGGGAGAGTGATATGCAGGGAGAGAAAGAGTGATATGGAGGGAGAGGGAGAGTGATATGCAGGGAGAGAAAGAGTGATATGGAGGGAGAGGGAGAGTGATATGCAGGGAGAGGGAGAGGGAGAGTGATATGGAGGGAGAGGGAGAGTGATATGCAGGGAGAGGGAGAGGGAGAGGGAGAGTGATATGCAGGGAGAGAAAGAGTGATATGCAGGGAGAGGGAGAGGGAGAGGGAGAGGGAGAGTGATATGCAGGGAGAGAAAGAGTGATATGGAGGGAGAGGGAGAGTGATATGCAGGGAGAGGGAGAGGGAGAGTGATATGGAGGGAGAGGGAGAGAGAGAGTGATATGCAGGGAGAGAAAGAGTGATATGGAGGGAGAGAGAGAGTCATATGCAGGGAGAGGGAGAGTGATATGCAGGGAGAGGGAGAGTGATATGGAGGGAGAGGGAGAGAAAGAGTGATATGCAGGGAGAGGGAGAGGGAGAGGGATATGGAAGGAGAGGGAGAGAGATGAGGAAAAGGAAGAAGAGAAAGAGAAGTAGGGATGCACGATATATCTGCCGCCGTTATATTATTGGCCGATAAGTGAAAACATTAAAATATTATTATCGTTTCAATAGCAGTATTCCGGCCGATAATTTGCGCTGATATTTTTTTAAAGCCCAAATTTCCCAACTAGGCGTAAGGCCTGGCTACACTGACCTACTTGAGCTTGGTTGTATTTCACCATTCGAACAAGATCTGTGGATCTGCATTGAAACTGTGCATCCCAAAATCCTCTTGTGAATGATCCTCCATTTAACCTAAGCAGAGTGGAGCTCAGCCTACCTAGAGCCGTCTTGTACTGGTGTGTTTGCGCTTTACCGCGCTAGTCGGGGAAACAAACAAACTCTTTGGTGGGACGAGTAGATAAGTTGTTCTAAGTTGTATTTTAGTATTATATTTGCATTTCGTTCGCTTTGGTTTTGTATTATTACCGAGAAATATGCTAACCATTCTTGCTTCAGTTCCAGACAGGTCATCATTATAAGTTATTAAAACCTTCGGGGCACTTTCATTTCTGCTGCCACAGGTTGTGCACAACAGAGTAGACGGACACAAGATAGAAAGTCAGGGTTTCCACTCTAAGTCAAATGTAAAATTCCATGACTTTTCCCTGACTTTCCCTGACAGAAAAAAAATAATTTCCATGACTTACTATACTATTTACTAACGTATAGCGTTCAAGAATATTTTACTTTTTAGAGTGAGAGATGAATAAATGGGCATTGAATAAACAAAGTTGGGATACTCAAGGAAGCAGTAAAGCAAATGACCAGTTCTGCGTGGAAAAATTTGTATTGATGTATTTTGGCAGGTAAATTTTAAACTGCTACAACAAAATTCCCTGATATTCCATGACTTTGACCCAAAAATTATAAAACAATTCCCTGACTTTCCATGTCTGGAATAGACTTTCCAAAATTCCATGATATTCCAGAAATTCCATGACCCGTGGGAACCCTGTACAGTCCGAGGAGTTGCTGCTTTATTACAGTAAGTTACACTCCTCTCATCTCTCGTCCCAATACACACTCTCTCTCTCTCACACACACACACACACACACACACACACACACTTAAGACAGATCATTTGAATTGCTTTTCACACTGTCTGTAATGTTTGGGTGTGAAGGGCGTGTTTGTGTGTGTGAGAGGGAGGGAGAGATGTGAGAGAGAGGGAGATAGATGTGTGTGTGTGTGTGTGTGTGTGTGTGTGTGTGTGTGCGTGTGAGAGAGAGAGAAGTAGAGGGAGTTTGCTGTGGACCATTGGATGAGGCTAACAGGCTGAAATAAATCTGAGTGGTTAGGAGGAAAACTGAGACCCAGAACCCAATTGTAGAACTCCAGGAGGAATAGAATAGGACACCAGAACCGGCTGGGCCTCACCGAAGTGTCTCAGTCAGACAGGGCAGACAGAGGAGACACACACACACAATATCTCTCTCTCTCCCTTTCTCTCACACACATACACACACTCACACTCACACACACACACACACACACAGACTCAGACAGACAGAGTCCTCTGGGGAGAGGCAGGTGTGGAGCTGAAATAGAACTAGGCTGTCTGCCTGCACGCAGATATGGAGAGATGGAGAGATGCAGGGTTTAAAGTGAAAAAAAAAAATCGTTTGACTGAACTTTTTTCAGGCCATAAGTCATACGTTGTTCATGTCTACCTATAGAGATATCACCCCTTTTGCGGTCGCGGCCTATTGGTTTTTAATGTACAAAAAGATGCAAACAGCAAAGTAAAGGGAGTATTCGCCTTATTCACACGGCGGCCATTGTTTACACCAAAACGAGGCTACAGGGTACACTTACTATATAATTAATGCCACCTACAGGTGAATGCATAGAACATAATAATCCTATGGTTTGTGTACCCTGTAGCCTCGTTTTAGCCGCCAATGGCCGGCATGTGAATAAGGCGAATTGAAAGTGTTCTTGATCGAGGTTTTCCTGATTAACAAAACAATATTTCAGTACCATCCCTGACCATTGCTGATTAGCCATTGCCGTTCTTTTCTACTGCAGCAATATTGTAGAAAGGCTTTAACTTACACTCTTATTTAATTACTTCAGGCCAAAAGTGTTTAAAGGGGAGATTTTTTTTCTTATTAATATGCAATTCAACACCAAGTAAAATCTATAAAATCAAGTTGGCAAGACTTGCCATTTCCTTATCAAAGTAATGAATCAGAACATTCTAGATATTGTTCATATTTCCATTTGTTGCCTCATCCGCATTTAATGAAAACATGGTAGTTTTGAGTTTTACAGACAACTCAGTTTTCCAATGAGCAGCAATACTGTGTGTGCTAATCAGGGGCGGTTCTAGGGGCGGGGCCACAGGGGCCCTGGCCCCACCTGAAATCTCATTGGCCCCTGAATGGCCCCTGTACCGTTAATCATCAATAAGTGTAATTGTTGAGAGCAATGATCAGAGATGCAACTCCATTCCCAAACAACTGGTGGCAGTAATGCACCTTTTGAAGCTTGAAAGCTAAAGCACACAGCGAACTGCTTAGGTCTGTGCACGAAAGAAAGAATACATTTGGCTAACCAGTATCAGCTAACGTGAAGAACCGATCAATGGTGTTTCATCCTCCACAGAAGTTTCTTGGTGAGCCACAAATCTCTATGTTGGTGACCATTAATATTAGCCTGGCGGGGCCATCCTATATCATTGAGATGTATAGTCTGGCATCGAACCATTCACCTCGCTTAATCCAAGGGGCGGGCAGAGAATTGTCTTTCAAACTGCCTAGGCATGCAATAGGCCAGCGCTACGACCATATCCGTATCTAGTTATCCGGTCGGCAAAACGGCAAATACATCCTTCTTCGAAAGTAATGACTTAAGTGCATTGTGTTGCTCAACTTTCAAAGAAAAGCACAAGTCCAACTCCTCCAAAGTTGACGCCAACGCCGATTCAAACAACCGCTCTTCGTTCGCCATAGCCACCTTCCTTGTTGTTCACAGTCGCAGGACTGTCGTTATCCTGTTAAACCCGCCTTAAGACTCTCTAACAAAATAGAGCGCTGTGATTGGAGAACATCCACGGTGCTAAGCCAATAGAAATCCCTATGGTTCGATACTAGACGTACAGGCTGAGCAAATTTCTAGGCTACATTAATATGTGAAAAGGACGTTTATTTGTTGCTGTTAGGTTTGTCAATTATGAAGCAGCAGCAAGCTGCTAACGTTAACTTAGTCAGTGAACTGTTACTTAACGTTAAGTTACTTGAGTTCAGGTTTGAATTCATTGTTAGCATGCTGATAGATTTTATGCATGGAAAGGTAATGTATGAAATGTTTGAAATGGTGTTAAATGAAATGTCACTGCAGAGAAATGGACATCCTGTTTGTTTGGGGTCCAACATTAATAGTATTACATGCGGCAGTGCGCCTTACCAAATGTAAGGAAAGTTCAATTTTTTCGCTTGAGGAACAAGTTTAGCAGCTGCTAACATTAACCTTAAATCTCATGAGAATGCAGGCCTAATTGAGGTGTAACGTTAGCCAACACTACGTTTTTGTAGAGTTAATGTGAGCTATCATTTCATCATATCAGCTATCAAGTTATTAACCACTATTCTGAGTTTATTTGATTCATGGGCTTCGCATGACTTCTGTCTGAAAGTGTTAGGACAAGGAGAGTTTCATTGAGATAAATTGGTTAAATTTTCTACCCTATTCACCCAAGCTTTATATGATTTTTTTTTATAATAATAACTGGTTTTACAGTTCCTAGACGACATGCTGAATACAAGTATGGATTTTGTGACACGCATTAGTGTTTCACCTACAGACTGGGATGGCGCAGGCTGAGATTGGAGCTGGTGACTTCAACCCACAGTCTTCAGAACCACCAGTCACCAAGCATAGCTGCTCCAAATGGTACGATGCTATTTCCTATTGCCACTACAGTGAGCATATTTTGTCATTCATTTTAGAAACACCATGTTGACAGTGCTGTTTAGACTCTATGGGCTAAGCCCCGAATGTTTTCAACTGCTGGCGCCGCCCCTGCTTCTAGCCATCAGTAAGCTCACGTCATGTTTGCTTGTCAAGTGCTCACCAGAAATGAACATTGCATGACACTTCTCTGACTTCTCTGCGATCCACAACAGCTTCTCTTCGAGTTGTTTGGTTTTTCGGTTTTTCAATATTTATTTTAACTAATCAAATGGCCTTACATCCTCATATGCACATCTCATTTCCAAATAATAGCCTACAGAACGGACACAAGTTACTCTCCTTCTTAAAGTGAAAGGCCCCTAGACTTACACACCACTTATATAATGTAATCATGACATTAAAGGTAGGTGTTAAAAGGTAAGAAAGTTGACGGTGGGTTATGAAAGTTAATAACAATTAAGTTACTCAAACTTGTTTCATGTTCTTCTCTCCAGACATTTACCATTATAGAGCAGATGGTTCTGTGCAACCTCTCTTAAAGGTATTCCGCAAGATACATCATGGAAATAGGAAGAGGCCACTCAATGAATTCTGATACAAAGACTTCAAATGGTAGGAGTATTCCATCTTTAGTGTTTTGCTACCCCTTCTGTAATTTTTTCGCTTCCAAATGCCCCATCGTCAGTCTTCAAATCAGAATCAGGCTTTTCTAACTGGAAGCAAGACGGAGGCTTCAAAGACCATTCCAAATCAGACCATTGTAAAAATATTTGTTGGAAAAAGTAGTTGTTGCTCATGTGCTGTGTGTGTGTGTGTGTGTGTGTTTGTTTACATGTATGCAAACTGGCAGTGAAAGTGGTTTCTCTTATCAATAAAAGGGGAAAGAGTTGAAGTAAAACTTGTCCAATTGAACAAAAATGCATGTGATTGAACAAATATGATGTATGATTTCTGTTTAAAATATCAATGCATTTCCACTGAAGTGTCTATTATATTTTAGTTTTATATATTGTGTTTTCAATGCACATTATAAATAAATAGGACATTTGTTAAGATTTAGATCAGCTTTTTAGTTTTTTAGCAAACGTATTTGAACAAGGCGAGACTGGTGAAATATATGCACCTTACTGCTGTGGTGTAGTCTAGTTAGCTGTAGTGGGTATACTGTGATCAACCCCAAATGTTAATACCTATCCTTGCCTATTTTAAGTGGGTATACTGAGATGGTGATGCTTTTTAAGTGGGTATACTGCATAGTCCTGCATATCACGTAGACTACACCACTGCCATACTGAACAAGGAATTTTCTGTGCTTGGATCTTGATCGGTTTTTGGCCCCTCAGTGTATGATGTGGCCCCTTTGTGGCCCCTGTCTCAGAAAAATCCTAGAACCGCCACTGGTGCTCATGCAGGAGGTCTGTGCATTTGATAACAATCTGGAGAGGGTGCTTTTGTCTTCAGCAACAGATTGTATAAGGTTGACAAGAGGTTGCGATATGGTGAGGGACAGGTCGTGTTGCGCTATGAAAGAACATGCGTAGCCTACTTTCTGAGCGCAAAAACGGTCAACCATAGATAAACGTAGCCTACCTCTGTCGTGGTGGCTAGTTGCACCAGGTAGGGAAGATGTCCTGAAGTGCACGAACGTTAACCTTATGGCGGTCTTCTGATTGGTGGCATGCTAAAACGTTTTCTTGCAGCAAACCGCGAAAAAGCAAACCCCTGGCACTTTAATTTCTTTACACCATGGCTTGTTAGTTCTCCCCCGTTTCCAACAGCCACCCATCCCCATTTATTTTTTAACTTTGTGCCTTTAGCAATAACGCATCCATGACAGCTAGTGGCCTTGCCAAATAGACGCACACAAATCATGACGCTAATATGCGAGGTTCTGGTACGCATATACTGGTTATGGTTTTGTGCTATAAATTAATAATAGCAAAGTTTTTTAGGTTGACTATTTTAATTGCATGGTTATTTTTTGTCAACATACACTCACAACCTACTGTCGTTAAAAGTGAGGCCTAAGCAAAATAGGCTACAAGGCTGTCTGTGCGTCACAAACACGACTGACCCCCTTACTCACGCCTATAATAATATTGTCATCATCGCGCAACAGCAACTCTACACCTTCCTCCTCTTCCTCCTTCTCTTCCTCCTCTCAGCACTCTACACCTTCCTCCTCTTCCTCCTCTCAGCACTCTACACCTTCCTCCTCCTCTTCGTCCTCCTCTTCGTCCTCCTCTTCCTCCTCTCAGCACTCTACACCTTCCTCCTCCTTCTCTTCCTCCTCCTCCTCTTCCTTCCTCTTCCTCTTCTCAGCACTCAGCCCCACTGAGGGTCTGAACAGCTGCTCTCACTGCTGGAGAAATGAAATCACCTATGCCCCAAGTCATCACACACACACACACACACACAACTGCTCCTTCATGTCCAGCAACACCCTGAAGCCCTGAAGTATTTCAGGCTGCCTGAGCCTTACCTCTGCACACACGCTGTGCTGCTGATCTCAGATCCTCCAGACACACACACACACACACTGTGCTGTCTGCTCTCAGATCCTCCAGACACACACACACACACACACGCTGTGCTGCTGATCTCAGATCCTCCAGACACACACACACACACACACACACACGCTGTGGTGTCTGCTCTCAGATCCTCCAGACACACACACACACACACACACACACACGCTGTGGTGTCTGCTCTCAGATCCTCCAGACACACACACACGCGCACTACCACTGGTTGTCACTGGTGGGCAGTGTGGAGCGCAGCCCCTGTGTGCCACACCTTCCTTTGACATTCTGGATCCAAGGCTTGTCATCGTGTTTCTAACATTAGAACAACTAAATATACACTCTACAGTCTGTGGTAGCCTAGCAACAAACATCCTTTACTTACTGGCTTTAGTTACTCGGTTACTAACGGCAACTATCTCTCTACCTCACCCCCCTTCTCTCCCAATTTTGCTTTTTTATTCCTCTTCATTTCCACAGATATCTTGACGAATCCTAGATCAATGTGTTGACTACTGCAATAATACTAATGGCTGTAGCGTGATGGTTATCGAGTGCAAAGTATTGTGTGTTATTAGTGTGTTACTCTGAAGAGAGGAGGTGAGAGAGGAGAGGAGGAGAGAGGAGGAGGAGAGAGGAGAAGGAAAGAGACAAGAGGAGGAGAGAGGAGGTGAGGGTGTGAGGAGGAGAGAGGAGGTGAGGGTGTGAGGAGGAGAGAGGAGGTGAGGGTGTGAGGAGGTGAGGGAGGAGGAGGAGGAGAGAGGAGGAGGAGAGAGGAGAAGGAAAGAGACAAGAGGAGGAGAGAGGAGGTGAGGGTGTGAGGAGGAGAGAGGAGGTGAGGGTGTGAGGAGGTGAGGGAGGAGGAGGAGAGAGGTGAGGATGTGAGGATGTGAGGAGGAGGAGGAGGAGGAGAGAGGAGGTGAGGGTGTGAGGAAGAGGTGAGGGGGTGAGGGAGGAGGAGGAGAGAGGAGGTGAGGGGGTGAGGGAGGAGGAGGTGAGGGGGTGAGGGAGGAGGAGGTGAGGGGGTGAGGGAGGAGAGAGGAGGTGAGGGGGTGAGGAGGAGAGAGGAGGTGAGGGGGTGAGGAGGAGAGTTGCATAAAGACTGGTTTGGCTTCAGTAGTAATGACAGAGCAGCTTGGTGGAGCTGCTCATAAATAAAGTAGACATGTGTGTGTGTGTTTGTGTGTTTGTTAGGGCTTTCAGACATCCGTGTAAGACCGGAGGTCCTGCGGATGTTAAACGGTGGGGCCGTATATTTGAACGACATAAACGGTCATATGGAAGTCCGAACTTAGCCGGCTCTTACACTGCTCCCCTCCTAGTATTTCCTCCGGACATTATGTAAATGTGCTGTGTCTGAACGAAGCGTAGAACATCCGGTTAAAATTCACACCTAATGAGAGGGCGTGTCGGTGACGTTTCTTTCGTGCGTCCAGGTGGCGGGGGCATGATGGAGTGGCATAGTGCTGTCCAGAAATTCTCCAACCTGGAAAGACGCAGACATTATAAAGCTACTGCATGCCCATGAGGGCAGACAGAGTTGTGATAAAACACATGAAGGGAACAGCAAGAGACACGTTGATGTACAACCGCATCGCAAGGCCAAAGGAATTCAAAAGACCAAATCATCCTAAGCAGAAGGCGCTGAAAAGGCAGTAGCCTACAATGACGTCGTTGACAACAATATCAGGAGTATTTAATAAATTGTTAGCCAACACGGTCGGTTTTCTGTTCATTGATAGCGTTCTCATGACTTCACTGCTGAGCCCGATATTTGTTGAGAATGAATATGCCTAGAAAATGAAAATGAAGAAAACCCAACTTTGTTCCAAGCTCCTTATTATGCACATGGGGAGAGGATGCTTTTGGAAAAATAAACCAAGAAAAAACGAACCACTTCACTGTTATGTTAGTATTTTGTTTGTTGTTTAAAAACATTGTATATGATGGCCTTGAAGTCTTGAGTTAGCCTACTGAATTGGCTGGTACCATAAACCCTACAAGTTTGTGCAACGCAAACCAGATTTGGGTTCCATAGCCAAGTAATTCTGCTACAGAACGTTAAAAACAGATAAATGTGTTTTGAAGCACACATACAAATACTGTAGGTCAGCTTCAAGTATGCGCACTTACGTGACTACTTCAAGTATTAGCCTACGCACAATAGAGTTTTCTTCTTTAGCCTACATAGCTTAATGCATACATTTTGTAAACAAAAACAGAAGCTGTGACAGCGGCGGCATATATTCTGCGTCATATCTCGCCTCTTGCGAACTCTGCGAGCCCCCACCCCTCACTCGACAACCACACGGAGATTCTGTAATGTGCGTGTATGTCGTTCACACATAGGTCCGTATAAGGTCAGTATAAGGTCCCCAGGTTAGCATCATATCTGAATCATCCGAAGGGTAGGAGCTCCGTTTGATAAACCTCCGCATATACTCCGCAGGTTATATCTGAAAGCCCTTTGTGTGTTTATGTGTGTGTGTGTGTGTGTGTGTGTGTGTGTGTGTGTGTGTGTGTGTGTGTGTGTGTGTGTGTGTGTGTGTGTGTGTGTGTGTGGATGGAGGAAAGAGTGCGTGTGCTTGTGGTCTCGGGGGCCATCTTAATCACCTCCATTGATCAGCAAGATAACAGCCTCTTTAGTGAATAATTACTGACTAGAGCAGCCATCAACAAAACACATTTCAAACACAGCCCATTTACTGCACTAAACTCCTAATGGCCTACATGTGCGCTCGCGCTCGCTCGCTCTCGCTCTCTCTCTCTCTGGGTGTTTGAGGTTCTGCCCATCACTGGCCCACTAGAGACCAGCCTGTGAGAGTGTGGTGACCCCTACACACACTGATAGGAAAGCGGTGACCCCTACACACACTGATAGGAAAGCTGTGACCTCTACACACACTCATGTCTGATGAGACCCCTACACACACGCGTGTGTGTTGAATCCTCTACATATACGTGTGTTACATCAGACAGACAGGGCCAGTTTAACACGTTCACTCACATATGTGTGATGAGACCCATATACACAGACACACACACACACACACACACACACACACACAGGTCTGCTGTACCTTGTTCTCATCGAACACGTTGAAGACGAAGGAGGCGAACTTGGTGGGGTCTCCGAAGGGGAAGAACTGCTTGTAGATCTTCTGGAAGCCAGCAGCATCCAGCTGACCACTTGGGCAGTCTTTGATGAAGCCTCGATACCTATGAAGACAGCACAGCATTTTAACACACACACACACACACACACACACACACACACACACACACACACACACAAACACATCCAGCTGACCCCTTGGCTCTTTGATGAAGCCTCGATACCTATGAAGACAGCACAGCATTTTAACACACACACACACACACACACACACACACACACACACACACACACACACACACACACACACACACAAACACACAAACACATCCAGCTGACCACATGGCTCTTTGATGAAGCCTCGATACCTATGAAGACAGCACAGCATTTTAACACTCATACACACACACACACACACACACACACACACACACACACACAAACACACAAACACATCCAGCTGACCACATGGCTCTTTGATGAAGCCTCGATACCTATGAAGACAGCACAGCATTTTAACACTCATACACACACACACACACACACACACACCCAGCTGACCACTGGGGCAAACAGCAGGGAGAGCTGGGAAGGATGAAACACGTTTTAATCAAACGTAATTTACAAAACAATCGTACCACACTGAAAGGGAGGAAACATAGTTTCTCCCGAATTTTGTTTAGCAAATTTGATAACAGTCAGCTTACATTTCGAATCATAGCCTACTTCTTTCTCTTTGTCGCCATGGTGGTATTGAAAGAAACACATTTTTAAAAAATGATAATGTCGTGAACCCTATTGTTTTGTTGCCAGCATAAAAAACAAGTAGCCTATAGTAGGGCTGGGATAAACGATTATTTTTTAAACAATTAATCTAGCGATTCATTTTTTCAGTCCGATTCGATTATCGATTATCTCCCCAATAATTGACTAATAGCAACTTATAAATGTTGATTTACATATCTGAATGAAAAAACATGAATTCCTTAACTCATTGAATGCCAAGCTGTTTTCAGGTTTCAGCTTTGAAAGGTGAGACTTTAAGCTCTCAGTGGGTGCAAACCGTGTATTTCTACACGCCTCTGTTCCTGAGAAATCCCAAGCTAAACAGTGGCTAGTTTTCATCAAAATCCCTGTTTTTTTTCTAGAAATGGAGATATTGCGTCTTTTATGAGTCACTATCACCGACATATTCGGCACTCTGGCAAGGGCGACTCGGCCTACAACCCACTCCGCTAGGCCCGGCTCGTGGTGGAGATGGAACTCCCTCCTCAGCACGGTGTTCAGTCACTCCTTGTAATGTTTTTGACCTGTCGTGGTCAGAGTCATCTTGTCTTAGTAGAAAGGTGGACTCATCCAGCGTTGTCTGGCGAAAACGCACCTGCTGCAATATCTTTTTCTTCGACCTTTTAATTTCTCCCTTCAGCACCTGAGAAGTGTTGCCTGCAAAGTTTCTGGGAAGAGATCTAACGAGACCTGCCACCTAGTGATAAACCCACGAAAATAAATGACCTGATTTTGACCTGGCGTGCATGTCACTGATAGGCTAATCAGTGACTGATTCGAAACAAAGCGGCAACCATCAAAAGCCGAGTTAAGATCAAACGTCCAGATAAAATGTCCAGATCTTGCGTTTTCATGAGTTTTCGATCGTCATATATTTCATTTCCATTCATCAAAGAGTTCCCAAAATCACATATAAGGTGTGTTAAGAGTGTCTAGTTTCGTAATAAAAAAAAAAGAGCTAAAAACGTAATATTACGTTTTTGGCACTCAACGCATGGGAAGGAAAAACGTAATATTACGTTTTTGGCACTCAATGAGTTAACATTGGAATATATGTTTATTGCTCTTAAGATTCCAAAATAACGGCTCCCACACACAGCTGCGTGCATCGCGTTGCTGGAGACGCATCCCATTCACTTTAAATGGGCTCACGTGATCCGTTGCCGAACTGAATTGTGGGTCCGTCGCGTCGCGTTTCTCCCGCCGCTCGCGTTGAGGAGTTCAGCTGTTGCTGCACCGACAGACGGCACCGTTCAATCTAGCCAATCTACGGACGGCACCAACCAATCACATTACGGTTTTACTTCAAGTCATTTGCATAGCTACCGTCGGGAACACCCACTGGAATGCGTTGACGGAACGCAGCTGTTTGTGGGAGCCGTAAAAGACTATACAAGTGCAAAGTAATGCATTCTTAGTCAGAGGTAGCATTCAATAAAGTTCAGTAGTGTATAGGTCTAATTAAGTGCCTGTCACTTTAAGACGTTCGTGAGGGAATCCTTGCAATTAACATTAACATAGTTAGAAGGCTGCTGATGTGTGGATGCAATTCATAACGTAGTTAGTTCAAATAACGGTTCGTACTTCTCCTTGGGACAAGCACTTTTGAGTCTTGGAAAACACTTTTCCATTTACATTGGGATTTTGCAAACATTCAGAGTCAATAAAATGAGCCCTGCATGAGTAACGAAATTGACAAGCAGCTGTAAGTAATCATACTGAACTTGACATCCAAACAGTATTCTAACGTTAGCTTTGAGATACTGCTTGATTGCATAACTTAACTTAGTTTAGTCTCCTCAATGTACTATGTTGTGATGAGACCTTAGCAGAATTAACTTGCAGCAGTTTTGAACAAATTTGCGCAGCATGGTCACGATGCTAAGCGGATTTAATAGCAATTCAGCCCGCCGTGTTCTATGCAGTGCTTCTATGTGGCAACAACAATCCTTCAACAATCGTGAATATTTTGTTAAATGCACATGCAGAGGAGGGGCAGCGGGCTCGTTACGAGAGAGAGCAGCCGGGGCAAGGAAAGGCTGCGTGCGTGAAAAGCGCAGCTCAATGATTTCGTGGCGCCCAGCCACAGATTAGTCAACGTATGGGAAAAACTGAAGGTGTAAAATTAAAAATATTTAGCGGCACACGTTATGCTTGACGAATCAACGCGCATATTTTGCGTCAATGTATTTTTTGCGTCGACGTCATCGATTACGTCGATTACGTCGACGCGTTGTCCCAGCCCTAGCCTATAGGCTTACCATCGGCCTATCCTTGTCATGACCAGATATAATATCTTGTCTAATGCGCAAATTTGAAACAAAATGGGATGAACTGAAGAATGTGCATTGAACATAGCAGAGGCATAGTCCATATGGATAAAAGGTTTGGAACAATTTGGAACTCTGGCTTTCACCACCGCAGTAATACAAACCGAAACTAAAAAACATACCAGGCCTCTATTTGAGACCGGCCTTTATTTATCCAAACCTGTAGCAACACCAGGCGTGTAAAAGAGATAGGCGTATATTTGGGACTCGGCTTTTGTTTGATGTTTTACGGTAATTACATTTTTGGAAAGGACTGTTGAGTTTTGATTGCAGTGTTTCATTTTGGCATAGATGAGTTGTTTATCTCAAGGTGCTATGTCTTGGCTGTGGCTGTGCGTAGAGTTTTGACATAATGAGCCAAATTCTGCAAAAAGTGTGTAAGCAATAGGCAAACACTGTAACACAGTATTGTTTGAGTACATATACGTGTGTGTGTGTGTGTGTGTGTGTGTGTGTGTGTGTGTGTGTGTGTGTGTGTGTGTGTGTGTGTGTGTGTGTGTGTGTGTGTGTGTGTGTGTGTGCTGTGCTGTGCATTATTCAGGGTTAAATCTGCCAAGCCTGAGGAGGCGGCTACTCCACAATGACATAAGAGCCCACTAAGCATGGATATCACTAAGGAAGGATATCACTAAGCATGGATCTCATCATGACATGAACCATGTCCTCAGGCACTACACCCACTGGCAACACTGCTTACGGGGACATACGGCTCCCTCAATGCTGCCTTACACACATACACACACACACACACACACACACACGCACACGCACACACACTGTGTACACACACACACACACACACACATTTTTTCATAGACACACACCTTCACAGACATAACACACACCTTCACACACAAGAGGAGACTAGACATACATGACAAAATGGAGAGAGAGAGAAAGAAAGAGAGAGAGAGAAAAAGAGAGAGGTGCAGTGTTGCTGTCATCAGCTCTACACCCCTTAAAGGTGTGAGATGTGGAAATTACACTTTACTAGGGGGAATCCCTGCACAAGGACACACACACACACACACACACAGGCGAACACTACTCAAGTATACCAAGCAACACATGCCAAGGAGTATAAATACACACTTACAAACTCATAATACACACTGATCTACATGGCAGTAAATCCTATACCACACACACACACACACACACACACACACACACGAGTTAGGAACAGTGTGTGTGTTACAGTAACAGTGTGTGTGTGTGTGTGTGTGTGTTGGGAACAGTGTCTATGTTAGGAACAGTGTGTGTGTGTTAGGAACAGTGTGTGTGTGTGTGTGTGTGTGTGTGAGCTCCTGGGCCTGCAGGAGCAACAGAAACTGTAGTAGAGGCTCTTCTGTAAATGTGCACTCCACTGTGACCTAGTGTGTGTGTGCGTGTGACTGAGTGTGTGTGTGACCTAGTGTGTGTGTGTCTGTGTAAATGTGTGTGTGTGTGACTGAGTGTGTGTGTGTGTGTGTGTGTTAGTGTGTGTCCATTAACCACACTGCTCTGTGATCTCTCTGTGTCCTGCAGCAGTAACGAGGTCCAGCTTTAATTAAGACCAGCCACTGAGAAGAAAGAGAGCAAGACCCTTACGCAAGCACACGTAATCTCCCCTCATTCAGGAGTCACATTTTCATTCTCTTTTCCTCTCTTCCTCGATCAATCTCTCTCTCACTCTCATTCAATCTCTCTGTTTCTGTATTGTTCAATCTCTCTATCGTTCAATCTCTCTCTCATTCAATCTCTCCCCTCTCTCTCTCTCGTTCAATATGTCTCCCTCTCTCATTCAATCTCTCTCCCTCTCTTATTCAATATCTCTCTCTCTCTCATTCAATCTCTCTCCCCTCTCTCTCTCGTTCAATCTCTCTCTCTTATATAATCTCTCTCTCATTCAACCTCTCTCTGTCTCTCATGTTCAACAGGGTATCTGCACATTTTCCAAGTGCAATTTTAAAGACTTTTAAGACCTTTTCAATACATCTAAATGAAAACATTAAAACTATACCACGGCAAAAAGATATATACACGACTGTTTAATCAATATTTTTTTTTCTTTTTCTAATTTTAACCCCCACCCCATTTTGGATGTCTACAGAAGTTACCAAATATATTTTGGCGAAAGAAAAATAATTGTGTGTGAATTACCTTGACTATAAATGCCCAATTTTAGGGTCTGGGTTGCTTGCTTTTGAAGCTGGCTGTACATATTTGGTTGTGCTTACTGGCTGAGGCTGACTGTTCTTCACCTGTGTCTGTAGTAGCCTAGGCTACTTGCCAAAGATATGTGCACTGGACTGGATTCCCTTCAATATTTTTTTCAAAGTTAGACTAAGCTATTTAAATATTTTAATAGGCCTACTTTATATCATTTACTATGTGCATCTAACCAAAGTTTGACTGAAACATTGTAAAACCATTGACTTGTTTTAAATTAATTAAGAGACAGGTCCTCCTCGCATGATCCTGCTGAAAACTGCTGGTTTCATCTCAAGCATGCACGTATTATGAACGCACGTTTTTATTTATGTAGCCAGTCGCCGACATTCAAAAAATATGCGCTTATATTTCACAACTTTTGCAAAGTAGGCCTACTGGGAAACGCTGGCAAGCAAGCTGCTGGCAGATATTAGAGGTATTATAACTTAGACATATATTTTCTTCCCTAGGCTAGGCCAGCAACACACGCTGGAAAGATGCAAACAGATCAACTTAACATGTACAGTATTTCCTCCTGATTGCGAAAACGCTCGTTTTCTTTTTCTGTCAGTCCGTGGTTCCTTCATAAATTGCGCAGCAAAATATCAGACGAGTGACAGAATTTCAGAATTCAATAATTTGACCAGCAGTCTTCGCGTCTATAGTTCGTGAAATGATGCTGCGTCCGAGCAGATCCTAGATGCCAAGTGCAACTCCAAAAAGGAGGACAAATGAGCGTCTGGTTTGAAGCTGCGCCGGACGCCAGACAGGGCTTTTAAAATCCATATGTCCGGCTTAAATTCGAACCTATCGCTGGTTTAACTGGTTTACCAACTCTTTCTCCCGCTCATTCTACCGCTCACGTAGGTTACCTGCCTATCTCTCAGGCCTCGGCTACACCACGAAAACGTCAGGCATATTTGTACATACTGTATTATTACCGTTTTCACACCTTTATACACACGTGAAAAACATCTTCACTCTCCACTACACTTCTTCCCGTAGTCACTTATACAACTGCGTTTGTACATTTAATACCTCTCTTTCGAAAATTCAAGACATCCCAGACAATTTAAGACTTTTTTAGGCCTTAAAAACCGAAAGTTATATTTAAGACTTTTTAAGACTTTTTAAGGATCCGCGGGAACCCTGGTTCAATCTCTCTCTCTCTCTCTCGCTCTCTCTCTCTCATTCAATCTTTCTCTCTCTCTCCCTCTCTCCCTCTCTCTTGTCATTCTTCGTCCCCTGGGCGTACTGTGTGGAGTGCTCCAGACAGCAGCATCAAGGTCTGAGGCTGAGCTGTGTTTTTACTGTAAAGGGAAACTCAACCTAGTGTCGCTGGGTCAGTATAGAGGGGTATCTAAGGGTGGGTGGGTACGGAGGGGTATCTGAGGGTGGGGGGGTATAGGGGGTATCTATGGGTGGGGGGGTATAGAGAGGTATATATGGGTGGGGGGATATAGAGGGGTATCTGAGGGTGGGTGGGTAAGTATAGAGGGGTATCTGAGGCTGGAGAGAGGGGTATCTGATAGGGCTGTCACTTTACGTTCGTAAATCGATTGCATAATCGATCAGACCAACACTATTAATTTTAAACTAACTAAACAAATAAAAAAGATAGATGTAACAAAACTCACAAACAGGTAGAAAAAGAAACTAAAGAAGTGCAGTAGGCATTGTGAAAGCTAAAAACAAATTCCCACAAAATGGTACGCACTGGGAATAGTCTCATAGTCTCAATCGTAGTGATGGGGACGAGACCGCCTATGCCGAGTCCGAGTCAAGACCGAGTCTTTGAAGGGTCGAGACCGAGTCGAGACCGAGTCTGTTGGTTTTCAAATACAGTCGAGTCCGAGTCAAGACCGAGTCTTTGAGGAAGCAAGTCCGAGTCGAGACCGAGTCCTTTAGGAGTCGAGACCGAGTCGAGACCAAGACTATAAAAAATGTTCAGTTTTAATATTCATAATTTAATATCACTCCAGTTAATAATCAACAGTTAGGCCTACAGACTAAGCTAGATTGGGAATTGTTTAGAGGAGCAGTTTTAACGTCCTAATATGGACTATGCTGACCTACAGACACTCACCGGCAGCAGAGCCATAGAAATAAATAAACGGCTCTGACGGCAGTATCTTTGCATTGCACCATGGGATGTCATTTAACATTAAATAATGCCGGTCAACATTGCATTTTATTATTATTGTTGTTATGTGTTGTCTGTTTTTTTATATGAACATAAAAAATGCGTTGGTCTCGAGGACTCGGTCTGAAATTACGAGTCCTTCTCCTCCCACTGTGGTCCGAGACCGAGTCAAGACCGAGTCTTTGAAGGAACGAGTCCGAGACGAGACCGAGAAAGCAGAAATTGGTCTCGAGACCGGACTCGAGTACTACATCACTACTCAATCGGCTGCTGCTGGTGTTTTGCCAAAAAACGGCGATCAATATGTGCGTCATGAGAGACGAGTGCGGGGCTGTACTCTAACTTTTTCCATTCTTAGCACTGGTGCTACAGAAGTTGATAAGTCTCTATCTATCTATCTTTGATCGTTTTGTAGCACAATCCACAAAATCTCTAGCATCGGCATGTAGTTGCGCATCATCTGTAGGCTGCACTCTAGAAAACATTTTACTGTAAATAAGGTAAGGCTGGTAAATCATCCATAACAAAGACTGATTTTTTTGTAGCATATGTTTGTTTGTTTGTTTATTTTGTTTAGCACAAATTAGTACATCTGTACAAGGCGGGAACGAAGCCTAGAGGCTTGCACAGAGTTCCACGCCTATTGCCAAGTCATGTTAACATATTGACATGCAGGCTAAACATATAAATAATCTGTTTGATCCACAATAAGGAAGTATCGGAAGCAAAATGATTAGGATCAAAGCAAAACGTAGGAAGAAAAAGACATTCTGTCAACAATGGATGTAAAGCAAGAAAAGAAGAATCAAAGAGAGATGTTTCAGGTAGACAATAGATGGTTCTTCAACTGTCTTTAAAAAGCAGAGAATGATGCTATATGTAGCACTGTACAGCCCTGGATGACCCCTAATACTGTACCTTGAGGAGTTGGAAGCACTTCGGGTTTTGGACTGTAGATAGGGTTGGGCACCGAAACACGGTTCTAGTATGGCACCGGTGCCGACGCAAACGGTAGTAACTGAATCGAATAATAATGTGGATTTCGGTGCCTCATTTCGGTGCTTTCGTGTTTTTTTTTTTTTTTTATACCAGGCATGTCATGCGCCATCTCTAACGTCTTGCTCTGATAGCAGCACATCCGGATACAGTTAGCTAACATAAACACTGGATGTATAAACCAGAGGGGTGCAATACATAGGCGAGTGGACAGTGTTTGACAGCTTGCGTGAGCCTACGTAGCTTACTTTAAAGCGATATCACAAGCTCCTGTCAAAATCTAGCAGGGGGCCTTACATACTAGCAAAAGGCTATGAAACAACATCAACAGTATACGTTACACAATATCCTCGCTAATGCGCTAACTGGCATTTATTTGAAAGGTTATCAGCAAGTTGTGAAAACTTTATTTCACTAGTGTTCTAAACAACATAATGGCATGATATTAATCTTTCATGTGCATGAGGCCCATATAGCATCACAATGAATATGAAGATCATGTTAAAAGTTAGCTGGCAAAAACATAAATTTATGTAGGTTACATACCTGATGTCACTGAGCTGTCAAAGAGGCTACGGAACCATCTCCGTACGTTATCGCTAATTAAAAACTCAGCTGACTGGTGTAGCGCATAGCCATAGTTGCTGTTAAAATGCCTACTAGCGCTGGGAATCTAAACACTTTAACACCGACATAATGTAGCCTAACACGTTCAAAACTATTGCGTGTTATGGGGGAAGACATGAAATTCCTTGAAGCATTTGGGAACACACTGAATTAACTGGAAAGTAGAGTCCCTGTTAGAAAAGCTTGCTTGCAAATGCCGTTGTCCATGACTGGCAGTTCTATGGCAAGCGGTTTTAACATACCTTATGGCAAACCGCCTACACTGGGTAAACTTGAAAGCAGAGCTTACTTGTGTGTGCATCCATGGCAAGCTGTTTTAACATTTAAATGTATTATGCGTAGGAGCAATGAGATATTGATAGTAAATTGAATGTAACAGTTCAATTTCATGTTCAAATTTGTCTTATCAATAAAAAAAGCAATTCATGCTTTAGACCATTTTATTATATTTTATTATAAACTAAGTACCGGTTCAGGCACCGGCACCGTTTTAAAAGTATCGATTTAGCACCGGTATCGGATAAAACCCAAACGATACACAACCCTAACTGTAGATCAAATTATGGAAAAGGACAAAGTGGTATGCAAACGTCTTCAGACATACAGTAGAAAATTGATTTTATAATCGATTCAATGAACACTTATGGTGTCAAAAATCAAACAGGATTTTTCACAAAAGTGACAGCCCTAGAATCTGAAGGTGAGTGAGTGTGGAGGGGTATCTGAAGGTGAGTGGGTTTGGAGGGGTATCTGAAGGTGAGTCAGTATGGAGGGGTATCTGAAGGTGGGTCAGTATGGAGGGGTATCTGAAGGGGCAGGTGGGTGTGGAGGGGTATCTGAAGGTGAGTGGGTGTGGAGGGGTATCTGAGGGTGGGTATGGAGGGGTATCTGAAGGTGGGTCAGTAAAGAGGGGTATCTGAAGGTGAGTGGGTGTGGAGGGGTATCTGAAGGGGCAGGTGGGTGTGGAGGGGTATCTGAAGGTGAGTGGGTGTGGGGGGGTATCTGAAGGGGCAGGTGGGGGTCCTGAGAAGCCATGACGGAATCATGAAGGTTTGAGGAGCTACTAATACTGCCAGCAGAGATTAGACTTCAGGCCAGTAGAGGCGTTACATAAGGGGCCACACCACATTCCACCCCATCCCTCGCCTGCTGGGGCTCTCTACAGTCACTGCCCACTCAGGGCAGGGGTGCAGGAGAAAGAGATGGCGGGACAGAGAGAGGGACAGATACAGTGATGGAGGGAGGAACAGAGAGATGAAGTGAGAAAAAGAGATGGAGGGAGAGGAACAGAGAGATTGAGAGAGAAAAGACGGAGGGAGAGACAGAGAGAAAAAGAGATGGAGGGAGAGGAACAGAGAAATTTAGAGAGGGGGGACAGAGAGGTGGAGGGAGAGGAATAAAGAGATTGGGAGGGAGGGAAAGAGACAGAGTGAGAGAGGACTTATTTCCTGCTTCCTTTAACGAGTTCAGGAACTTCTCCTGCAGCCAGCATTCTTACTCATGAATGGAGAGTGGGCTCACAGCAGGCAGGCACAGTGACCAGTGACACACACACATCAAACACTCACACACACACACACAAACACACAAGCACACGCACACACACGCTCTCTCTCTCACTCTCACACACACACACAAACACAAACACGCAAGGTTAGATAACTACAGTTACTGTAAATGTCTTGGGGGAGGGCTAGGACCTTGTTAAAGAAAGGCCATGCAGCAGAATATCTGCAAGAAGCTGGAGGATGAATCATCTCTCACACACACACACACACACACACACACGCGCACACACACACACACACACACACACACACACACACACACACACACACACACACACACACACACACACACACACACACACACACACGCGCACACACACACACACACGCGCACACACACACACACACACACACACACACACACACACACAGTGAGTGAGAAGCCCGGTGGAAAATGTTCCCCATAGAGAGTGATTCACACAGGGGCTTTCATGGGGGAGTGGGCTCAGTTTAAGAGGAGACAGGAAGGAGGGCACACTGTGTGTGTGTGTGTGTGTGTGTGTCTGTGAGTGTGCGTGCCAATTTATTTGAGTGTGTGTGTGTGTGTGTGTGTGTGGAGGGTGGATAAGCTGTGGCCTGTCTCCAGAACACAACTGATAGCAGAGGCTCAACAGCTTCCTTCCTCTCATATCTCGTCACTCTGACCCTCACAGACACCACGCAGCCCTCAGCCGACCCCCAAACCGCCCTGATTTGGCCCTCAGTCAGCCCTGATTTGGCCCTCAGTCGGCCCTAATTCGGTCCTCAGTCGGCCCTGTTCCATCCCTATTCTGTTCCGTTCCTCAGTCGGCCTGTTCTTGCCCTACTAGCATCTCCAGAGCAGATCATAACTGGTCTGTTGTGTGATATTCACACAGGTGAATTTAGAATTATTCTTTCGCACACAGAGAGAAAGGACAGGGAGGGCGACCAGACGAGAGGAAGTGAGGGAGAGAAAGAGAGACAGAGGCAGAACAAGAGAGGGAGAGAAAGAGAGACAGAAAGACAGGCAGAACAAGAGGGTGAGAAAGAGAGAGAAAGACAGGCAGAACAAGAGGGTGAGAAAGAGAGAGAAAGACAGGCAGAACACGAGAGGGAGAGGAGAGAGGGGGGGGTGTTATAAAGTAGAGGGAGACGTGAGGCTGTACGTGTGTGTGTGTGGGGGGGGGCTGCAGCCTGTTTGATGTCTGGGCAATCTGCCTCTCTAATTATCTGCCATCTGACATTCCCCCACATGCTGGAGTCCCACTTCATCCTCCTCTCCACTCGTTTCTCTCTTTTCCCTCCATCTTCCCTCCACTCCTCTATCCCCCACATGCTGGAGTCCCACTTCATCCTCCTCTCCACTCGTTTCTCTCTTTTCCCTCCATCTTCCCTCCACTCCTCTATCCCTCTTCCTCTTTCCTTTAAATCAACTCCTTTTCTCCATCTTTCTTTCTCCACATCTCTCTCCCTCCATCTCTTTTTCCCTCCACATACTGCATCTCTTTATCTATCCCTTCTTTTTCTCTCCATATCCACCACTCCACCCTCTTTCCAGCTCTCTCTCTCTCTCTCTGTCGGAGTGCATGCTGGGAGTGAGTGGAAGGAGCGTCTGTGAGCGTGTGAGTTGCGCCCGCTGTGGCCTGAAAGTGCGTTCTCTATTTTCTAACTTTCTTCCTATCTTTTTTGTGTATTAATTAATTGTTGGTAAGAATAGATCCTCCTAGTCTTGTGCTTCTGTTATTCGTGGGTCGCCAGTGACCAGTGTTTAAACTGGGAGGCATGGCGGCTCCAGGTTTCAAAATGTTTGATACACTCACTCGTCGCCACGCAATTAAAGTGTTATCGTCTTTAAGCGTAGACGAGTGTAGTATTGCGGTAGGCAACATTGTTGGACACGATGATGTGGTTGCAGCCTCAAGAATGAACAATGCCATTGTTTTATTTCTGAGCTCTGTAGCTAAGGCAAATGAGGTAGTAGAGAAGGGGTTGTCTGTAAACGGCTTGTTTACCCCTGTCCTTCCTCTCTCTACACCTGCTAGAAAGGTGACAATATCTAATGTACCACCTTTTATAACTGATGACATGTTGAAAAGAGAATTGTGTCGATATGGAAAACTGGTATCGCCAATTAAGAAAATGCTGATTGGGACCAAATCTGAGCTCGTCAAACATGTTGTGTCATTCAGGCGCTATGTTTACGTGATCTTAAACAATCACAATATGGATTTAAATCTTTCGCTAAAGTTAAAAGTTGATGAGTTTGATTATACCGTGTTTGTGTCAACCGATTCAATGCGTTGTTTTGGTTGTGGAAAGGCAGGACACACTGTTCGAGCTTGTCCCGTAAAGGGAACAAGTAAACCTAATGAGAGTACCAAAGCAAATTGCGACAGTCGCGCCGAGCCTAGTGCAGAAGCGCAAACCGCCGCTGCTGCGGGAGAAGGTCCGGTTGGACTGACTCCGTCAGCAGAGGTAGGAGAGAAGCATGATGGTGCACAGGCCGAGGGCGAAATGCCAAGTGCTTCTAATGAATCATCGGAAAATCTGAACAACGAAGATTTTTTTAAAACTCACAACGACTCTAGAACAGAAGCACAAGCCTCCACTGCTGAGGGAGCGGGTCCAGTTGGGCCGGCTCCGCTAGCAGTGGCAGGAGAACAAAATCATGATGAGGCAGAAGGTCAGGATAACTCTGACAATGAACCCCATGTAAACAACGAAACCACTTATATTGAAAGCGAAGAGGTTAATATAGGCCTACAAGTAAATCATGGCGTGAGCCTTGATGAGGATCTTTTTGTGTCAAATGTTGATCAAAATGTGTTTAAGAAACCCAATAAAAGAAAAAAGAGCCTTAAGACAAAGCCTGCAAAAAAATCAGGACATGGGCCCGTAGACACTGATGTGGATGAGCCTGAATATGAGAGCGACTGCTCAGATTCGGGCGCTTCCATCTGCTCACAAGGAAGTGCGCCTTCTTTTGTGCCGATTCAATGGTCTATAGGTTACGGTGTGAGTGAAATTAAGCTATTTCTCAAGATCACCAAAAACGTTAAGAATGTTCAAGTTGCCGATTATTTTCCTGATCTTGAGAAATTTACTAAAGGCACGAGGTGCTTTATGAGTGAACGTAAATTTACTCAAAAAGAAGTGTACCGACTTAAAAAGTTTCTGACAAAGGTCAATCCTATACTGACGAATAATGATGATGATGATATGGCCTCATAGACGAATGCGTTTTATTGAGCGCTTTTCCTTTTTTGTAACGTGCCTTTTCTTTTATTTCCTCATGAATACAATAAATATAGCTACTCTTAATTTAAATGGAGCAAGGGGGAGACAAAAGAGGGCAGGACTTTTTGAATTGGTGAAACAGAGACGGATAGATGTTTTGCTCGCACAAGAAACACATAGTGACGAATTTAATGCAACTGAGTGGGAAAAAGAGTGGGATGGGCTTGCCATATTAAGTCATAATACCACCCTTAGTGGTGGTGTGGCCATTTTGTTCTCCCATAGTTTTATCCCACATTCTTATACAGTGGAAGAGGTCTTAAAAGGTAGAATTTTAAAAGTGAGAGCAATTTTTGAGAATTCTGTCTTTATTTTCATCTGTGTATATGCTCCAACGTCAACATTAGATAGGATGTGTTTTTTGGATGCACTTGATACAACTTTGGAGAAGTGCTGCAGTGAAGAATATTTATTTTTGGGTGGTGATTTTAATTGTACAGAGAAAGACATAGACAGGAATCACCTTGAACCTCACATGCCTTCACGCAGAAAATTAGTGCAACTTATTGAAGCGCAGGAGTTAAGTGATGTGTGGAGAAATTTGCATAGAAATGTGTCACAGTATACATGGACTCACATATATGCTAACTCTGTATCTCTTGCGAGACTGGATCGACTGTATGCTTTTAAACACCACTTAAATATTTTCAGGAATTGTTGTATTGTTCCAGTTAGTTTTTCAGACCACAGTTTAGTAACATGTTCCATCTTTATTAATTCTATTAGGTCTAAAAGTGCTTACTGGCACTCTAACACTTCTTTGCTGAGTGATAATCATTTTAAGAATGTGTTCAGTTTTTTTTGGGTTTCTTTCAGAGCTGAAAAGAGTACTTTTGAATCATTACAAAGTTGGTGGGAGTATGGGAAGATACAAATAAAACAACTATGTCAGCAATACACTTACAATGTCACTAAAGATACAGTCCAGGATATGAAAACTTTGGAAAATGACATTTTACATTTTCAGAATTTGGCACAGTCTTCTAATAACCAAGACCTATTGGATAAACTCTTTGAACAGAAAACTAAATTGTCTGACCTGCTAGGGCTGAAAACACAAGGGGCTTTGATCCGATCACGTTATCAAAGTGTGAATGAGATGGATGCACCCTCTAAGTATTTTTTTAATCTTGAGAAAAAGAATGGACAAAAACGTATGATTCACAATTTAAAATCTGAAACTGGTGCTTTGCTGTCAGATCCAGTTGATATTCGCAAGAGGGCCTTCAGCTTTTATGCCAAACTCTATACTAGTGAGTATAGAGAGGACATAGTTGCTGAACAGAGTTTTCTTGAGGGACTTCCTCAAGTATCAGATGGTTCTAATGAGATGCTCTGTGGGGTGATAACCCTGGAAGAAGTGCAAAAGGCGCTCCAAAGCATGGAGACTGGGAAAGCGCCTGGATTGGATGGACTCCCAATGGACTTTTATAAGTCATTTTGGACTGATTTGAAGGAGGATTTGCTTGAGGTGCTTAATGACAGCTTAGCCGGAGGGCTGATGCCAGTGAGCTGCCGAAGAGCTGTCCTTACCCTTCTGCCTAAAAAGGGAGATCTTAGTGACATAAAGTCGTGGCGTCCAGTCTCTTTGCTTGCCTCGGAGTACAAGCTTCTGTCTAAAGTACTGGCCACCCGGTTGGGTAAGGTCATGGAAGAAGTTATTCACCCTGATCAGTCCTATTGTGTTCCTGGCAGGTCAATATTTGATAATATATCATTGATTCGAGACATTTTAGATGCATCCAAGGTCTTTGGTCTAAACACAGCTTTTATCTCTATTGACCAAGAGAAAGCTTTTGATAGAGTGGAGCATTCCTATCTTTGGAAGACTCTGAATGCATTTGGTTTTAGCTCAAATTTTATAGATAAAATAAAAGTACTGTATAAAGACATTGAAAGTATGCTCAAAATTAACGGTGGCTTATGCTCTCCCTTTAAGGTGTTAAGAGGGGTGAGACAAGGATGTTCTTTGTCAGGTATTCTTTATAGTTTTGCGATAGAGCCTTTATTGCAAAAACTTAGGAATACTTTAAAAGGGATATCCATTCCAAATTCCAATGATACCTTTTGCCTTTCAGCTTATGCTGATGATGTGATCTTGATGTTCAGTGGCCAGTGTGATGTTGATACTTTGGTTGAAGTGTCTAAGGTTTTTGAAACTGTCTCTTCAGCCAGAATTAACTGGTCAAAGAGTGATGCCTTTTATGTTGGGAAATGGGAGGAGGGATTACCAAGTTTGCCAGGTGGTTTAATATGGAAAAAGGATGGTCTTAAATATCTAGGGATTTTTCTTGGAGATGACTGTTATGTGCAAAAGAACTGGGAGGGGATTGTTGACAAAGTAAAAGGGCGGTTGGATAAATGGAGGTGGCTTAAACCCCAAATGTCATACAGAGGGCGCACACTAGTGATTAATAATTTGGTGGCCTCTTTTTTATGGCATAGATTAGCGTGTGTTGACCCACCTATACATTTACTTGCAAAAGTTCAATCATTGCTATTAGATTTTTTCTGGGATAAACTGCATTGGGTTCCACAAGGTCTTCTTTATCTGCCAAGAGAAGAAGGAGGACAAGGCCTAGTTCATGTACAAAGTAGAACGGCAGCCTTACGCATGCAATTTCTTCAAAAACTACTAACTGACCAAAGAGACTTGAGATGGAAACCTGTGGCTATTGCGATTTTAAGAACTATTGGAGAATTGGACATGGATAAATCTCTGTTCTTCATGGATCCCAAGAGATTGAATACCTCACAACTGCCAATTTTCTATAAAAATCTGTTCAAAGTGTGGGGTTTATTTAAGGTGCAGAAAGTTGTAAGAACAACCTCTGTGTTTTGGCTTTTAAAAGAACCTCTGGTTTATGGAACACGCAGTGTTTCCCCTACAGTGTATTTAACAGCGGCGCAGCGCCGCCGCTGGATTTTCAGCGCCGCTGCAACATAATATCACGAGATTCACTTAACACACTGTAAAAGCACAACGGCCAACGTCATCAAGCCCAAAGACAAGTCTGCAGCCCATATGGCTAGCCTACGTTCTGAACAGGTTACATTGTTTAGCTATCCGACTGATGGGGTCTTGCTCCGCCACAGTGTAGCCTATGGTGTCATCGTTCACTTGTAGGTTACACAATAAATAGCCTACTTATAGGCCTGGTGACAATAAAAAATGATATTAGTTATATTTCATCACGAAGCTGTTTGTATGCCGTGAATTCGCTTGTAGCCTATGCCATATGTTAAGCTTGAGCAATTCCTCTGATCCAAAGCCTGCTTTGACACATTGACACTAATGTGAAACATGCATCCTCCTCTCCTAGCCTACATCAAATAAAAGAAACCAATTCATGATTACCGAAATGAATTTAACATGGGGGGAAAAAAGTTTGTTGCGATTTAGCCTACTGTTGTGATGCGGTTCTTTCTGCTGATTGGATTTACGTCCGGTGTCGTCAACTCTGAGAACTCTTGCTCCGGCTGACAATTTTATTCAGAGAGCTGATTTCCCAAAGATGAGCCTCCATCAACATTCAACGACAAATTATTAAAACGTAAGTAATGCAATAGAGTAAACCAATGTGCTACAAGGTGTATGGTCTTAACGTTAATTGTAGCCTAGACTTGTAACGTTAGCGTGGGGCTACATGTAATGTTTGCATGGGAAAGCTAGGCGAACACAGTCTAGGCCTGTTTAAACTTTCTGATAGTTAAAGGAAATATGAGCATATGTTGGCATATACGTATAGCCTAAATTCTGTCCACTTAGCTATAATAGGCTATCACAAACAGACCTTTTCTACGTTTGCGGCATTAGACATAGGAGCCTACATTCTCTTATCAGAAAGACGTTCTCATAACTTCAGCGTTCTCTTGACGGTGAGACGAACGGTCGCACTTCAATCAAGTAGCCTAGGTCCTTTTCGAGTTAATTGTGAGTGAGTTGTATGGTAACTGTGGGAGTGATGTAGAAGAAAAGTGAGTATTTACTTTTTTATACGTGGGTTTGTTGTTTTGGGACTGAGAAATAGACTACAAGGAGAGCATCTGGCTACGTGCATGCGTGTCAGCATTAATGGCCCCCCAATAATTCAATTCAATTACCAAAGAGCCTTAGAGATGTTCTTTGAAAAGCCCAGAAAAATTAAGTGCTCGCAGATTGGGTGTGGCCTTTGGCATTAAGACAAATTTAAATAAATTGTAAATAATCTTTTTCTGGGTTGTGCCATTTCATTTTTCTTCTATCATTTTTAACCAATAATGTAAAAGAAAGCTGAAAATGTCCACAAAAGAAACACGAAGGTATGATATAAAAAAAAAAAAATTAAAAAAAATGCGCAACAACCCTATTCACGCAACAACCCTAATATTCGCCTATTCACTTTTGGGCAATTACTAGATGTAGCTGGCGTTGATTTTAAAAAATGTGAAAATGTAGCAAGTGTTTTAAATATTAGGTCAAAGCGTGTTGTCTCTCAGTTGTTGCAGAGATGCTGTTCTTCACTTACAGCAGAGGAGAAGATGTTGTTAAAGGGCTACTTTGAAGGAAAAATTTGGGCAAATGAAAGTGACCCTTTTCCTAATCTCATGCTAACTCCAGAGTTTGGTGAGAATACTGGTCATTTCTTAGATGACATTGAACCTCTGTCTTTCTATGGGAATTGTGGTAGAGTGTTTTTGTTAAAATTTTTCATCAGAAAGGTTTAAAACAGAAGGTTGACACTCCTTGGCGCACTGTACTTGGGTTGGGTAATGAGGTAAAACCAGAGTGGAGAGCACTGTACAAGCCACCGTTAGCTAAACGAATTGGGGACCTGCAATGGCGAATTATACATGGAATTATAGCTGTGAATGCATTTATTTTTGTTTTAAATCGTGAGACGAGTCAAAATTGTCCATTTTGTTTTGAGCGAGAAACTGTGTTTCATGCTTTTATGCATTGTTCAAGATTGGCGGAATTGTTTAATGCATTGGAGAGAGTTTTTTTTGGTTTCAATGAGACATTTTCAGATAAGATTTTCATTTTTGGTTTTCGTTATGTTAAAAAATGCAGAACTGTTTGCCAGTTGCTGAACTTCATTCTAGGTCAGGCTAAGATGGCCATCTATTTGAGCAGAAAGAACAAAGTTGAAAATGGGCAAAATCAGGATGTTGTAATGGTTTTTGCAGCTCTGATTAAATCTAGACTGCAAATAGACTTTCACTTTTACAAAGCAACTGAAAATGTAACAATGTTTGAAAGTATTTGGTGTGTAAATGGAGTCTTATGCTCAGTTGTAAATGATGAACTTAACTTTTCACACTTGTAGTGCGTTTTTAATCTAGTGTGATTTATTCACACTCATGACACATTGTTTTTGTGTTGAACTTTTGTAATAAACGTTTTTTGAAAATTCAAAAAAATTCTCTCTCTCTCTCTCTCTCTCTCTCTCTTCTGTATGTTTCCTTCTGTTTGTCATTCTCTCATTCATCCCCCTCTATCTTCCTGCTTTTCCACTGTTCTGATATCATTGATACTAGAAACATGAATATGACTGTCTGGTCAAACGGTATATGGGTGTGGGCTTGCATTTGCATGGTATCTGTGTGTGTGCCTGTGTGTGTGTGTGTATGTATGTATGTGTGTGTGTGTGTTTGTATCAATCACAGCAGACAGATTTGACATGGGCACCTACGACTGCTCATCAGTACATAAATACTACACATTTAGTGCGGAGAGATCTGATATGGGCACACTGGCACAGTGATGGCTTTAGTGCGGAGTGATCTGACATGGGCACACTGGCACAGTAATGGCTTTAGTGCGGAGTGATCTGACATGGGCACAGTGATGGCTTTAGTGCTGAGAGATCTGACATGGGCACTGGGCACCGAGTGTGGCAGTGGCGTTATGCCCTCCTGATGGTCTCTCGAACTCAACATGACAGCAGGGAACAGGAGCGGCCCCAGTGCAGAGCCATAACAGCTCCGTTCCGAACATCAAGTGCAGCTGGAAATGGTGGAGAAAGCCACCAAAGCAGCTTTATAGGGCTCTCCACAGGCTACGGCAAACAGCGAAGGACATATGGAGGCAAATAAACTCACAATGTTGAGTAAGGGAGGCAGGCGTGGGTCCTAACGCCAGTGTATGAAGTGGTAATACTGAGCAAAGATGAACTCACTCACACACACACACTCTCTCTCTCTCTCTCCTTCTCACTTACACACACACACTCTCTCTCTCTCTCTCTCTCTCACACACACACACACATGCTCGCTCACACACACACACACACACACACGATGGAGATGAGCCCTGCTGCACTATTTAGTGAACTGGCCCTTCATGAACAGCATAGCAAAGGAACATAGGGACAGACAGGGATTGTGGGATAAATTTTATATGTCTCTCATTGAATGTTTAGTATACCTTACATACATGTAGTGAAATCTAATTGCCATCACCCTACTCTGACCCATGTGTCTTTTGCAACTCCTAGGTTAGAATGTTTGGTTAACTTAACCCTTGTGTCAGCGTATTTGGGTAACCCCAGGATGCGGGGTCATGAACATTTCTTATCTTTGTCAATACACCAGATGGTTAAGTGGGGTTGTAAACATTTCGTATCTCTGTTAAAATACTAGAAGGTTAAGTGATTAATGGAGGGCGACAACTTGTGATTTTCCATGGGTGTGGGATAAGGTATAAGTGTTGGCTTCACCCACAGATGTGTGGGCTTGTTACTTTGACATTTCATGTGGGTAACATGCTCCCGGCGTCGTGAATAAAGCTGCAGTCTCACACCAGTTGTCTTGGATTAATTTTGACAACAGGATCAACAGAGACAGGCAGACACAAGCCAAACCAGCAGCCAGTGTGACCTCTGAGGACTGACACCTGCCAGACCTGTGTGTGTGAGGTGTGTGAGGCGTGTGAGGCGTGTGAGGGCTGTTCTCGCTCCTGCCATTATCCTCCAGTATCCCACCGGGCACAGCAGTCAGCTGACGCGTGTGTGCGAGAGTTGCTCTCTACTGCCGACGCTCCATCTCCACCGACTTTGAGCTTTCCACACAAAAACACATCACGTGTCACAACACGTCGCTAACTGTTCCACTAAAGACTTGGTGCTGCTGTGCAGAGTACCAATGCTAACTGTTCTGTTCTCAGTAATCAGATGTCGGTAGCGAAGTGCGTCACACCTATGTCGCTGCCAGTGTCCGGTAGGCTTGGTCTTTCTCATGTAAAACAGGACCCATCAGATCTGTCTGACTGATCAGATTCCATAAGGGTCAGGTTCCAGTCAGGGTTCCCACTCTAAGTCAAATGTAAAAAACCATGACTTTTCCTTGACTTTCCCTGACAAAAAACCTGAATTTCAATTAACCATATAATTAATTGTACAATATACCGACCAATAATTTCAGAGCAGCCGCGTAGCAACAACAATCTTTTACTTCTATAGAGCAGGAGACAAATAAATGCCCATTGAATAAATACATTTGGGCTACTCAAGCAAGCAGTAAAGCTAATAACCAGATATACTCCAATTCTGTGTGTGATAAAATTATAAAATTAAAATGATGAAATTTCCTGACCTTCCATGTCTGGAATAGACTTTCCAAAATTCCGTCTCTGATATCATTTCCTCTTCTTCAGCACTGCTTCTGACATCATGTCTTTTCCAGGACCAGTATCTCTGACATCACTGCCTCATTTCCAGCAGAATCTCTGACATCATGTCCTGCCCCCCCCCCAACCATGCAGGCAGACTGCAGTGGTAAGTGAGTGGGTTAGGGGTCCTACTGTGGATTATGGCCCCATCCCAGCAGCATCTCGCGCTCTCTCCCTGGCTCCCTTTCAGACCCCCCTCCCTCTCTCTCTCCCTCCGTCCCTCTCTCTCCCTCCATCTCCCTCTCTTTCACCCCTCTCTCCCTCTCTCTCTCCCTGGCTCCCTTTCACCCCCCTCTCTCTCTCTCTCTCTCTCCCTCTCTCTGCTCTGTGGCTGGACTCAAGAGTCTGGCTGACCTTGGGCTTGGCACCCCTTCCATAGAGAGCACAGAGGCAGGCCTGCCCTTCAGAAACACACTCAGCAGGCAGACACACACACACACACAAACACAAACACCCACGCACACACACACACACACACACACACATTTATCTCAGTGGGACTGAGATAAACAACAAAAGAGAAGAGAGGAGCAGAGGAGAGGAGTAGACAGGACGAGAGGAGAGGAGGGGAGATGAACAGGGGAAAGGAGAGGAGATGAGAGGAGAGGAAAGATTAAAAGTTGAAAGAAGAAGAGGAGAGGAGTAGAGAGAAGGAGAGGAGAAGAGGAGAGATTAATAGGGGAGGAGAGGAGGAGAGAAGAGAGGAGAGAGGAGAGATTAATAGGGTAGAGGAGAGGAGTAGAGAGGAGGAGAGGAGAGATTAATAGGGGAGGAGAGGAGGAGAGGAGAGATTAATAGGGGAAAGGAGAGGAGGAGAGGAGAGAGGAGAGATTAATAGGGGAGGAGAGAGGAGAGATTAATAGGGGAGGAGAGGAGTAGAGAGGAGGAGAGGAGGAGAGGAGAGATTAATAGGGGAGGAGAGGAGGAGAGGAGGAGAGGAGAGATTAATAGGGAAGAGGACAGGAGTAGAGAGGAGAGAGGAGAGATTAATAGGGGAGGAGAGGAGTAGAGAGGAGGAGAGGAGGAGGAGAGATTAATAGGGGAAAGGAGAAGAGGAGAGAGAAGGATAGGAGGAGAGGAGAGATTAATAGGGGAAAGGAGAGGAGTAGAGAGAAGGAGAGGAGGAGAGGAGAGATTAATAGGGGAGGAGAGAGGAGAGATTAATAGGGGAGGAGAGGAGTAGAGAGGAGGAGAGGAGGAGAGGAGGAGAGGAGAGATTAATAGGGGAGGAGAGGAGTAGAGAGGAGAGGAGGAGAGGAGAGATTAATAGGGGAGGAGAGGAGTAGAGAGGAGGAGAGGAGGAGAGGAGAGATTAATAGGGAAAAGGAGAGGAGGAGAGGAGAGAGGAGATATTAATAGGGGAGGAGAGGAGTAGAGAGGAGGAGAGGAGGAGAGGAGAGAGGAGATATTAATAGGGGAGGAGAGGAGTAGAGAGGAGGAGAGGAGGAGAGGAGAGATTAATAGAGGAAAGGAGAGGAGGAGTACAGTATAGTGCAAGCAGTGACTCAGCCGCGCGTAAGCAGAGCACGTACAGTAGCATGCAGAGGAGTCGGTGTGTGACACGGCAAGTGTGTGTGTGTTTACACTGGACTGTGTGTGAGACAGTGAGTGAATATGTGTGTTTAGTGTGGTGGAGTGGTACATGCCTGTGTGTGTGTGTGTCTGTGTGTGTGTCTGTGTGTGTGTGGGCAGGGCAGAGTCCAGCTTGGACTCCTCTATAAACACACAATCCTCAGCTCACGACCCCGCAGAAGCGCATACTGTAGTTCATTAAAATTCATGAAGAATGTCAGACTATTTAATTCAGAAAGCAGGGTTCCCGCGGATCCTTAAAAAGTCTTAAATACAACTGAATTTTCGAAAGAGAGGTATTAAATGTGCGTATGGGACCGCCAGCGAGTGCATGTGCAAGAGAGCGAGTGATGTCTCCATCTAGTTTCGTGTATTTAAAACGCAATTGTATAAGTGACTAGGATATTATAGGCTACGGGAGGAAGTGTAGTGGTTGCAGAGTGAAGATGTTTTTCACGGGTGTGGTTAAAGGTATGAAAACGGTAATAATACAGTAGGCCTATGTACAAAATAATATGCCTGACGTTTTCGTGGTGTAGCTGAGGCCTGAGAGATAGACAGGTAGCCTACGTGGAATGAGGAAGCCTACGGTAGAATGAGCGGGAGAAAGAGTTGGTAAGCCGGTTAGCGATAGGTTGGCCATATGTTCAAATTTAGGCCGGACATATGGATTTTAAAAGCCCTGTCCGGCGTCCGGCGCAACCTGAAGCCAGACGCTCATTTGTTCTCCTTTTTGGAGTTGCGCTTGGCATCTAAAGTCTTTGCTCGGACGCAGCATTGTTTCACAAACTATGGACGCGAAGACTGCTGGTCAAATTATGTGCAGTGCTTCGCAATCAGGAGGAAATACTGTATATGTTAAGTTGATCTGTTTGCATCTTTCCAGCGTGTGTTGCTGGCCTAGCCTAGGGAAGAAAATATCTGTCTAGGGCGTTTCCCAGTAGGCTAGGCCTACTTCGCAAAAGTTGTGAAATATAACCGGATATTTTTTGAATGTCGGCGACTGGCTACATAAAAAAAACGTGCGTTCATAATACGTGCGTGTTTGAGATGAAACCAGCAGTTTTCAGCAGGATCATGCGAGGAGGACCTGTCTCTTAATTAATTTAAAACAAGTCAATGGTTTTACAATGTTTCAGTCAAGCTTTGGTTGGTTTAGATACAACTGGTATGCAAAATGTAAAGTAGTGGATTAACTTTAATTTGCTGTGCTGCATATTGGACAATAGATGCACATAGTAAATTATATAAAGTAGGCTTATTAAAATATGTAAATAGCTTAGTCTAACTTTGAAAAAAATATTACATTACATTACATTACATTACATTACATTTGGCTGACGCTTTTTAACCAAAGCGACTAACAACATGGTAAACAGTAAGTTTTAGAACAATTCTCACAATTTTAGGACAGTTTAAAAAACATTAGAGTACAGTAAGAATAAGTGCGTCGGTGAGTGCTGTTTTTAACAGTTACTTGTCAGTTTAAAACGGCTGGTGAGTGCTAGGATCAGTAAGACTTGTTGTAAGTGTTGCTATGAGAGTAGATGTTCTCTAAAGAGCTGGGTCTTCAGGAGTTTTTTGAAAGTGGAAAAGGATGTCCCTGCCCTTGTAGGAACTGGCAGTGTGTTCCACCAACGAGGAACAACAGATGAGAAAAGTTTGGATTGGCTTGAGCGTACCGGTGGTAGAGCTAGACGTCGTTCGCCAGAGGAGCGCAGCGGTCTGGAGGTAGTGTAAGTCTGTATGAGGGCATTCAAGTAGGTGGGAGCAGAACCGGAGACTACTTTGTAGGCAAGCGTTAGAGACTTGAATTTGATGCGGGCCGCCATAGGTAGCCAGTGTAGCTGGATGAGCAGCGGGGTAACATGTGCCCTTTTGGGTTGGTTGTAGACCAGGCGCGCCGCCGCGTTCTGGATCATCTGAAGTGGTTTCACTGCGCAGGCTGGGAGACCTGTCAGGAGGGCATTGCAGTAGTCGAGTCGTGAGATGACTATTGCCTGAACCAGAAGTTGGGTAGCATCTTGGGTCAAGTAAGTCCTGATTATTGAAGTGAATCCAGTCCAGCGCACATGTCTTTGGCAAGTAGCCCTAGGCTACTACACAGGTGAAGAACAGTCAGCCTCAGCAGTAAGCAAAACCAAATATGTACAGCCAGCTTCAAAAGCAAGCAGCCCAGACCCTAAAATTGGGCATTTATAGCTGTGAAGGTAATTCACACACAATTATTTTTCTTTCGCCAAAATATATTTGGTAACTTCTGTAGAAATTAGTAGGAAAAAAAACTATTTCATAAACAGTCATATATATCTTTTTGTTGTGGTATAGTCTTCATTTTCATTTAGATGTCTTGAAAAGGTCTTAAAAAGTCTTTAAATTTGCACTTGAAAAAATGTGCAGATACCCTGAGAAAGACCGTTGGTTAGCTAGCTCATTTAAAATATCCTAAACTTTTTTTGACCCTGCCTTTAAAAAAAATCGGAATCGAGAATCGTTAGGAACCGGAATCGAAATAAGAAATCGGAATTGGAATCGTTCAAATTGAAACGATACCCAACCCTAGTTGCCGGTTCGGACCCCGACCAGTAGGCACGGCTGAAGTGCCCTTGAGCAAGGCACCTAACCCCTCACTGCCCCCTGAGCGCCGCTGTTGATGCAGGCAGCTCACTGCGCCGGGATTAGTGTGTGCTTCACCTCACTGTGTGTTCACTGTGTGCTGAGTGTGTTTCACTAATTGACGGATTGGGATAAATGCAGAGACCAAATTTCCCTCACGGGATCAAAAGAATATATACTTATACTTATACTTAAAGGAACTATATGTAAGATTGTGGCCAAAACTGGTACTGCAACCCCTTTCAAATTATTGTAGAGCAGTGTATCCCGTCCCCCTCCCCCCTGACTCGAGGTTGCCAACCCGGATGCCGAAACACTACTGACTTTGTGATTAATAGATAGGTGGAGGGTGGCGCATCAGGCCAAAACACAACATGGCATGACAAAACACAACATCAACATCAGTTGAGGGCTGCAACTTCACTTTTTAAATGACAATATCCTGGCCGTACTACTGTTGTCAGTGATATACTGTAAGTATTTGAAATTATTATTATTACTTAATGTCTAGTGACATATCAGGGCCATTTTATGATTAATTGAAATACATTTCTTACATACAGTTTCTTTAAGTTGAGATACATGGGAGTTGATGGCAGCCCATGTCTTAGCTTACTGCACCACCACACTAGCTTGTGACAGGTTGAGACAGGTTGAGACACAGGCCTTGAACACGTGTCTGATACAGTCTCTGCATGTCATTCTCACCCTGGGAGATACAAGTCAATTACAGTGGATGAGTGTGTGGGGCCTCTGCGTTGCCACGTCAATCTGGAAGGATGTGTGTGTGTAGGGGATGCGGTGTTGCCATTAGCTTCATAGTGTTACATTAGCTATTAGCACAACAAAGATCACGCCAGCCTCTCCTGCAGGGTCTGATGAATCATGGATCAGTCAAAGCTGCTAATTCAGCAAAACACATTCACTCACACACACACACAGACACACACACACACACACACACACAGTGGCTATGGTGGGGCCGTATATCTGAACGACATAACCGGTTATATGGAAGTCTGATTTTAACTGGTTGTTCTACTACTCCCCCCCTAGTATTTCCTCCGGACATTATGTAAATGTGCTGTGTCTGAACGAAGAATAGAACATGCGGTTAAAATTCACACCTAGTGAGGGGGCGTGTCGGTGACGTTTCTTTCGTGCGTCCATGTGGTTAGATCTGACTAAAATGCCAGTGTTATGATGGAGTGGCATAGTGCTGTCCAGAAAATCTCCGACCTGGAAAGATGCAGACATCACGTAGCTACTGTCCATGAGGGCAAACAACATTTTGATAGAACACATGAAGGGAACGGCAGGAGACACGTTGTAGCCTACAACTGCATGGTAAGGCCAAACGAATTCAAAAGACTGAATCATCATAAGCAGAAGGCGCTGAAAAGGCAGTAGCCTACAGCAACGTCGTTGACGACAATAACAGGAGTATTTAATAAATTGTTGGCCAACACGGTTTTCTGTTCATTGATAGCCTTCTCATGACCTCACTGCTGAGCTTGCTGATATTTGTTGAGCATAAATATGCCTAGAGAAAATGAAAACGAAGAAAACCCAACTTCGTTCCAAGCTCCTTACGTAAATGCAATAGACACATGGGGAGAGGATGCTTTTGGAAAAAATAAACCATGAAAAAACGAACCACTTCACTGTTATGTTAGTATTTTGTTTGTTGCTTAAAAACGTTGTATATGATGACCTTGAAGTCTTGAGTTAGCCTACTGAATTGGCTGGTACCATAAAGTTCGTGCATGCTCTCTCTCTCTCCAACGCAAACCAGATTTGGGGTTCCATAGCCAAGTAATTCTGCTACATAACGTTGAAAACAGATAAATGTGTCGAAGCACACATACAAATACTGTAGGTCAATTTCAAGTGCGCACTTACGTGACTACTTCAAGTATTAGCCTACGCACAATAGACAATTTTTCTTCTTTAGCCTACATAATGCATACACTTTGTAAACAAACAACAGCTGTGACGGGCAGCGGCCGCATATATTCTGCGTCATATCTCGCATCTTGTGAACTCTACAAGCCCCCACCCCTCACTCGACAACCACACGGAGATTCTGTAATGTGCGTGTATTGGCGGCCTTACATTGTACGATTTTGGTCTGTTTTGGTTCACAGTCGGCGACTAAATTTCTAAAGTCGGACAGAAATCATGGGAGTTGTACTGGAATCGCGGCGCGCTCCCGTTAACTAGATCGTTAAGTGTAAGGTGCTAATCTTAGCGGTATCTTAGCAATATCAAACATGTTTGATATTATCGCAAGTCTTTCTAGTCGTGGCTCATGCAAATAGTGACGTGAACTATAAAAACCAATAGTGACTTCTCTCCAACAACAAACAGGAAGGGGCAAAGTAGGCGACAGCTGTAGCCTATATGATTATTTGTTATTCTTATAATATTTGTAATTTCTTATACATATTTAGTCGGCTCTTCCACATGACGGAACAACTCTATATCGGTTAGGGATGTCACGCATGAAACAATGCTGCAGAAACACGAAAATACGACTTTGAGTTTAGTAGGCTATAATTTTTCAGTTCCTGTTTATCTATTGCACGATGGGTAATAATTTAAAGGAATCTATTTGCAGTCTTGTAAATAGTGACCCTGCAAGATCCCTAGTCATTGCAAAATCATAGTCTGTGACTTCAAAACTCTACTACTTGTCTTTAGATGTGAGAGGGTCTGAGACTGTAGTCTTTCAAAAATCTTTTCCAAATCTTTGCAAATCTTTCCAAAGTCTGTCGGTGTAAGGAGGGCTTAAGTCGTTCACACATAGGTCCATATAAGGTCAGTATAAGGTCCGCAGGTTAGCATCATATCTGAATCATCCGAAGGGTAGGACCTCCGTTTGACAAACCTCCGCATATATTCGGTTATATCTGAAAGCGCTTTATGTGAAGAGAATGCCAGGAAGTCACAGCAGAGGGAGGGAGCGAGAGATGGAGGGAGGAGGAGAGAGAAAAGGAGGGAGGAGGAGGAGAGAGAAAAGAGATGGCAGACAGACAGGGATGATGAAAACAGGAAAACTTCACTCACCACTGTTGGACCTCCTTCTCTGTAACTGTGGAGAAAGAGAGAGAACGACAGTGAAACACAAACACATATACACAGCCATTCTGCTGAAGTATTACATTAAAACATTTGAAGTGCTATTTGAAGTCACTCATGGAAGAAACGCAGTGCTATTAACAGGCAGGACCCTAAATCTCCAGTTGCGCGTCATTTCACAGAAGCCAACCACTCCATGTCAGATCTTAAATTTTTAGGAATAGATAGAGTCTCTTCTACTCGTAGGAGGAGCTGTACAGGACAGATGGTCCTTCAGTGTGAAGCACGCTGGATCTACTACCTTAAAACGTTACATCCACATGGGTTAAATGATGACTTTGATTTGACTTGTTTCCTTTGAGCTGTTTTATCTGAGAATGTTCAATCTGCTTACTATATATCCATCTATTGTTTAATATTCACTTGCTCATTGTTAATCTTGTTTCCTTATGTTTTTCTTGTTTCTCTATTTTGCATGTAAATTTTTTATTTTTTCTCATTAACTTGACTACTTTCTATGACTAGGTCTACTGTAACGATGAGCCTGAGGGTCTTCTTTTCTCATGTTTCTCTGAGTCTACACTTCAACCTACCTAGCTAGGGGTCAATTTGATTGACAGAGCTGCAACCAAGTAGGCGCAGACTATAAATAGGCGCCACATCATTGTATATGGTTTGCACTGATGAAGGTCTGAGGACCAAAACGTTTGTGACCTCACTTGGTAGCACATTGGTTGATGGATTAAACACTTCGTTTATTTACTTTTCAACGGCAAACAATGGTGTGCGAGTTTTCTTCCATGACTGACTACTACGTTGCCTAAAACTAACGCACAGCCTTAAGTATTTGGCGTATTTAGCCTACCTGTCTAACCTGAACAAGTGCTATTTGAACACACAATGTATCCATTTTGTTTACACATCAGGAACACACAAACAGAATTAAACTGAGAGGGAGAAAGAGAAATAGTGGGGAGAGAATGAGAGAGAGGAAAAATGGAGCGGAACAGAGAGGCCTAGTGAGTGCAGTGGAGTAATGAAGAGAGCTGTCCGCGTTGGGAGGGACGCCATCATCATTACACACAGGAAGCTGAGAGAGCGAGCCACGTCCAGTAAGCCAGCAGTGTGATTAGGAGATCACTCAGAGCCCTCAGCCCTTCGAATCAGGACTTGTGTATTGGACACACTGGCCAGCACTATTCATTAACTACTGATCTCAGATCAGAGTATGGAGAGATGGAGAGAGAGAGAAAGAGAGAGAGAGAAATGAAATGAGAGAGTACTTCAGAGAAACACACACAGAAGAACAAAGGCCTTATCTGCAGCAGTCCCCCCCAGTGTAGTTGTTTGCTTTGGCAACACGGCTTCATTGAGTAATGCCACTAAAGCTCCATTGACAATGACTTGAAAATTGAGAGAAAAAAAAAAAAATATATATATATATATATATATATACTGTATATATTTATATAGAGAGAGAGGAAGGAAAGGGAGAGATAAAGGTGAAGAAAGATGGAGAGAAAGGTGAAGAAAGAGGTGAAGAGAGAGGGAGAGAAAGGTGGAGAGAGCGGTGAAGAGAGGGACAGATAAATGTCGAGAGAAAAAGAGAGATAAAGGTGAAGAGCGAGGGAGAGAGGTGAAGAGCGAGGGAGAGAGAGGTGAAGAGCGAGGGAGAGAGAGGTGAAGAGCGAGGGAGAGAGAGGTGAAGAGCGAGGGAGAGAGAGGTGAAGAGCGAGGGAGATAAAGGTGAAGAGCGAGGGAGATAAAGGTGAAGAGCGAGGGAGAGAGAGGTGAAGAGCAAGGAAGAGCGAGGGAGAGAGAGGTGAAGAGCGAGGGAGAGAGAGGTGAAGAGCGAGGGAGAGAGAGGTGAAGAGCGAGGGAGAGAGAGGTGAAAATAGGGAAGAGAGGCGAGAGGGGGGAGTGATGAGCAGTTGACCGGCAGGTCACAGGGGCACAGCACAGCACTCTCTGGTGTTCTGAATGTGTGTGTGTGTGTGAATCAGAGTGCCACCATCCCACTTAAATCAGCCCTTAAACCCTACCAAGCCACGGAGAGACCACCCCACAGAGAGCCTGCTTCATAATGCTGCCCCGTGCGTAAACTAATCACGCCACACCCACCCAACCCAGCCCAGCCCGGCCCGGCCCGGGCAGTAATGCTATCCTGATGCATTAGGCCCGCTCAGCCATGAGCACATCTCCCTCCATTTGAGAACGGAAAACTACTTTACTGCGGGAAAAGGCAGGCGGAGGTGATTAGATTTCACTTCAGGGAAAAGCAGCGTTTCCTCTGAGGACCAATCATGCTGGCCCTCCATGAGTCAGATGCATGCTGTTTCTGACAGGCCCTAGAGTCATGGCAACCACCGTTATTCTATCAACGGCCCATAGACGTTTTCATCGCCATCGTTAATGCTACCTACTGCAGAGCAGCTCCTGACTGTTCCAGCGAGTGGCCTCCCCCAGGCTGAGAGTCTGAGACACACACTCCTCCCCCAGGCTGAGTCTGAGGGGAGATACACACTCACCACACTGTGTGTGTTGGGGGGGCAGCTCTCCCTGAGTGTTTCAGCCAGTGTCCACTCCCCCCACCCTCCCTCAACCTCCAAATCACAGCATGGGGGGGGGGGGGGGGGGGGGGTGCACTGGCTTGACCAGTAACAGGTGGACTTTCACACAGGGCATCACCCAGCTGAAAAGCTGCTCTGTGATCTCCACATCATGATAGCTAGTATTGTCACGATACCAAAATGATGACTTCGATACGATACCTGTCAAATATCTCGATGCTCGATACTGAAACGATACCATGACAAAATCCTAAAATATCTGGAAAAGAAAGGACGCAGACCTCCTCCAAGTGTATTGAGCCATTTGTGTTGTATTTGGTGCACTTTTGTAGTGTGCAGGTCAGTTCTGGGTTCTAAACTTCCTACATAATTATTGTTTTTTTATAGTCAGTAAAATAGTCATTTGTGTGTGATTAAGTCCTTTATTGTTTGTTATAGTTAATTTACATTGTGTTGTGTTTTGGCAAAAAAGTACCTTCAAATAGCCAAAGTAGGCTAGAATGCTATGGATAGATAGATAGATGGATAGATGGATAGATAGATAGATAGATAGATAGATAGATAGATAGATAGATACTTTATTGATCCCCAGGGGAAATTCAAGAGGGGCCTACTCTTTAGGTCACCTGATGTAGGCTACCCTAGGCCTTCTCGTGTTTATGGGATTTTTAGGTCACCTGATGTAGGCTACCCTAGGCCTTCTCGTGTTCATGGGATTTCTTTGACAGTTGCAAAGGGGAAAATGTGAGGATAGTCTTCTTTGCTCCCAGTGTACAAGTACGACATTCCAACCAGGTCTTCGTCAGATAGGCCTACACCATTACCTGTTGCTATATATCTGTGTAGATTACGTCTATTTCTTTGATAACATTATTTGCTACCACGTAACAATAAGCCGCTATTATTATTAGGACTCAACACGCCGCAGTGGTATGTTGTGGGCTTTAATTAGCGCTTTTTGGGTGCCTACCCTACATCATCTGGGCAATAATTATTGAACAAATTGCAGTCTACATGCCATGACAAACATTACCAGTAGTACTGACTGAATATTAAATAGATTGTTTGCAAGTTATAGTAATGTTATAGGCCAGTGGTTCTCAACCTTTTTTCAGTGATGTACCCCCTATGAAATATTTTTTCAGCCAAGTACCCTCTAAACAACCACGACTCCATTGTTTGAGTTTTGACAGTGATTGACAGGTGATGGCTGGTGGCATGTGACAGGTTGGGTCGAACCATCCTGGTATGGGGGAGCTCTGGGTTTTTAGGATAATGAAATTGAATAGCCTACTGAAATATAAAGTTCATTTTATGAACTTATATTTTCCTGAAATATTTATTAAATAATTGTTTTTAAAGTATTTTTGCATGGATTCTACTTTTTAAATATATGTATATTTTAAAATCTCACGTACCCCCTGGAGTGCCTTCACGTACCCCCATTTGAGAACCACTGTTATAGGCTACTAGCGTTTTCATCACATTAGCACACTAATTATTCGTTATGTCTCGTCAAAATTCACTGATGAAGGAAGGTTCGCTTTATCCCAGAAAACCATACTCGTTTCAGTTAGGCTAGACTAAAACTGAAGGGATGAACTTGGCACTAATCATGTAGTGGTGTTTTCTATAGCCTATTCGTTAACCTTTCGTTCTTTGAACTCTTTAAAAATTATGGGATATGTCTGCGAGGTGCTTAACCAAGTTCTATGCGTAGCCTATCCTACTGCTTTTGAAGGACTTTGAAACATATTTTACAAACGGGCCTCTGTGTACCTGATGGCTTGCCTTCACTATCCGCGATGCAGGCTATCCGAAATACTTCCAGATTTCACTTCACCTTTTGTTTTATCCACAAGCCGAGGACTGTCGGCAAAGAACTATGTTGACGTTGGCTGCGCACTCACTCACTCAGATGCCTGTTTGACACGCCCACTTGCCTAGATGCGTGCAAGGAGCATGGAGAGTGGGAGCAGTCCACACAGACACAGAGCGTTATTATTTTAATAAAGTATCGATTCTAAAAACATCGGAAATCGTATCGTTTTTTTATGCGTGAAGGCATCGTGATACCTTTCTAGTATCAATACACTGGCAACACTAATGACGGCTTGAGCAGGCTGCAGGCCTCCTTACCCCAGCCTCCTCCTGTCTGGGACAGCTGAGATGGCCCATAGGGACACGGACACACACACACACACACATCCTCTCCCTATTCCTCTGCCTCCACACACAAACCAGGACAGCAGGCCTCAGTGTGTTAAATCAGCCTGGGTCCTGCGGAGATCTGCCCTGGACTTCGTGAGGTAGCCCAAAGTTTGTCTCGGCTTGCTTTTGGACACCTAGATAGACCTGGCTGGCAACAGACTTGGAAAATAAATACAGTATATTTACTCATAAGCCTGTCCTGAGGCTGCTATTTTCAGACGCAGACACTAAAGGCAGTAGATTAATTAAATGATCTTACATCTTCAATGACTATCCTGCTTCAGTTTCCATGGCAAACATAAATAGCTCGCTGTCTCCAGAAATACACCACCCCACGCCTATTCCACTCGTGTAGGTGTGTGTCCGTGTGTGCGTCTGTGTGTGTGTGTGTGTGTGTGTCCTGGCAGTGTCATTAACCTTCATGAAATATGAATGTGGATATGATGAGCAGCCGGGTGGCCTGGCCCCATGCTATGCTTCTGTGACGCTCAGCTCAGCTCCACTGGAACTGCGCAGGGCCACTGCACTAGTCTATTGTCCCATGCGCTCACGGACACACAGACAAAAACACACACATACTTACAGACTTCTTGACTGACCTAAAGCAAAGCAACATAAACAACACCATTATCTTATGAGACAGCACACCGCACTCACTCTCAATGAAACCAGCATCCAGTGTACTCTCTCTCTCTCTCTCTCTCTCTCACACACAGTGTTACTAACTGCTGCCATGCGGCTCATTATCCACTCTCATCCCATGTAACACACCCTAGTTTTGTCACATGCCCTGCCTCAGGTTCTAACACACTCATGCCCTGCCTCTGATTCTAACACACACATGCCCTGCCTTTGGTTCTAACACACTCATGCCCTGCCTCTGGTTCTAACACACTCATGCCCTGCCTCAGGTTCTAACACACTCATGCCCTAACTTTGGTTCTAACACACTCATGCCATGCCTCAGGTTCTAACACACTCATGCCCTAACTTTGGTTCTAACACACTCATGCCATGCCTCAGGTTCTAACACACTCATGCCCTACCTTTGGTTCTAACACACTCATGCCATGCCTCAGGTTCTAACACACTCATGCCCTAACTTTGGTTCTAACACACTCATGCCCTGCCTCTGGTTCTAACACACTCATGCCCTAACTTTGGTTCTAACACACTCATGCCATGCCTCAGGTTCTAACACACTCATGCCCTGCCTTTGGTTCTAACACACTCATGCCATGCCTCAGGTTCTAACACACTCATGCCCTACCTTTGGTTCTAACACACATGGCCTGCCTCTGGTTCTAACACACTCATGCCCTGCCTCTGGTTCTAACACACACCTGTCCTGCCTCTGGTTCTAACACATGCCCTACCTTTTGTTCTAACACACTCATGCCCTACCTTTGGTTCTAACACACTCATGCCCTGCCTCTGGTTCTAACACACTCATGCCCTACCTCAGGTTCTAACACACTCATGCCCTAACTTTGGTTCTAACACACTCATGCCATGCCTCAGGTTCTAACACACTCATGCCCTGCCTTTGGTTCTAACACACTCATGCCCTGCCTTTGGTTCTAACACACTCATGCCCTACCTTTGGTTCTAACACACATGGCCTGCCTCTGGTTCTAACACACTCATGCCCTGCCTCTGGTTCTAACACACTCATGCCATGCCTCTGGTTCTAACACACTCACGCCCTGCCTCTGGTTTTAACACACCTGTCCTGCCTCTGGTTCTAACACATGCCCTACCTTTGGTTCTAACACACTCATGCCCTGCCTTTGGTTCTAACACACTCATCCCTACCTTTGGTTCTAACACACATGCCCTGCCTTTGGTTCTAACACACTCATGCCCTGCCTCAGGTTCTAACACACTCATGCCCTGCCTCTGGTTCTAACACACTCATCCCCATTCTAATGTTCCTAAGGAAGGCCAACAAGTGAGGTCTTTACTGTAGCCTAGCTAGCACATGTGACATCAGTGGCCTGGGACTTATATAAGCCCAAATGACCCACACTTGGCAGAGAGAGAGGGTGGGGGGGTAGAGAGAGGGAGAGAGAGAAAGAGAGAGAGAGAGAGAGAGAGAGAGAGAGAGAGAGAGAGAGAGAGAGAGAGAGAGAGAGAGAGAGAGAGAGGGACACTCATTCTTCTGACTGGCCAGAGAGACGGTATGGTACAGGGAGAGGTCCGAGCAGTCGACTGGCCTCGGCTTCACTGCAAACACGGTTTTATTGGCCTCTCCACAGAGAGAGCTGGCTTTCACTGGCACTGCGGCGGAGATGTAATCAGCTCCTATTTCATAACCATTTCATAACTCAGTCTCAATGGCCAGCACAGGACAGTGGAGCCATTACACAGCGGAGGACAAGTCAAGAGCCCAGCAATTTGGTGTGGGTACAAAAGTACAAGATAAAGACTATGTGAGTAAGATAGTGTATGAAAAGAGTGTGTGTGTGTGAGTGTATGAAAAGAGTGTGTGTGTGTGTGTGTGTGTGTGAGTGAGTGAGAGAGAGAGAGTGTGTGAGGGGTTGGAACCTGAGCGTTTGTCCAGTGGACTTACTGGTTATACCATCCTGCCTCCACTTTAACAGGCGGCCCACGCTTTATCTGATGCACATTAAACACTACCGTTATTATGTGATTATGGCCTGCAGATCACTCCTAACACACCCTCACCGTAATTCCCCAACTATAAGCTGAAGTTTATACACAGAGCACCACTGCACCTCCCTCCCTCCCCTCATCAGACCCGTCACACAGAGCACCACTGCACCTCCCTTTCCTCATCAGACCCGTCACACAGAGCACCTCCCTCCCTCTCCTCATCAGACCCGTCACACAGAGCACCACTGCACCTCCCTTTCCTCATCAGACCAGTCACACAGAGCACCACTGCACCTCCCTCCCTCTCCTCATCAGACCCGTCACACAGAGCACCTCCCTCTCCTCATCAGACCAGTCACACAGAGCACCACTGCACCTCCCTCTCCTCATCAGACCCGCCACACAGAGCACCACTGCACCTCCCTCTCCTCATCAGACCCGTCACACAGAGCACCACTGCACCTCCCTCTCCTCATCAGAGCCGTCACAGAGCACCACTGCACCTCCCTCTCCTCATCAGAGCAGTCACACAGCAGTGTTTCCCCTAGAATTATTTTCCAGCAGTGGTGCTGTTGATCGTAGGAAGACCCCCCCCCCCCCCCCCCAAAAAAAAAAGAGAACATTTTGAAAAAATGACTCCTTAAATGGTGACTTCTGGTGGATTTTGTGAAAGAAAGAAAAGAAAATTGAGTTACAAATGATGACATAACCATCAGCACAAGCATTTACAAAGCATGATTATTGCACTACTTGAACAGGATTATTCATGTTTTTCTTTCACCTTTTTCATTTACATTATTAGTATTAGCCACTAGTAATAATTAGTATTAGCAACTGTACACTCACTGTAGGCCACTGTACAAACTATTACTATTTAGAATATACAGTGCTGTGCATACGTTAAGACATTTATATATATATATATATATATATATATATATATATATATATATATATATTTAACATTTATTTATTTACGATACATTAAAACATAATTTATGTCCTTAAGGCATTAAGACAAAAGGCAAAAAATGTTTTTTATTCCTCCCTTTAGCCAATTTCAGCATGGATGTCTTAACTTTTGCACAGCACTGTATAAACTATATAGACTTCTCTTTCATGCCATTACACTGTATTGGTGCTGTGCAAGTTGAATTGAGTGCCTGTCACTTTAATGCCGTGACGGCCCGTGACGCTGGCTTGATTATCACGGTTTTAAGCTAACTTAGTAGCGTTGTTGTGCATGGTGCATAAGAATATGTGGATGAAATGAATTATGTTTCCCATGTCATTTGGTAAAATAAATGGTCAAAAATTTGAAGAAAATCTATCTTGGATTATAGCAGATAAGTGTCTTGTATCAAATCTATAATGTTGGTGAGCTCTACAGGAATTACAAACTATCTCAGATGTAAATGCTTGTGTATCCAATAGGCTAGCTAGACCTTAGTTACACAGCCTAGGTATGTTAGCAACACAGGGCTTGAAAGCATTGCCTGTATCACAAACAAAAACAAAACAATGCGTGGAATTTATCTGGGAATAGGCTACTGAAGGTAGGGGCGAGCTATCTCGCTGGCGTGTTTAATTTGGTTCCTTGGTTAACATAAGGTATGCTACGTTTTTTTCCACAAAATTGCGTCTGCTAATAAACTTAAACATCAACACAAACAAGCGTGATCTCCTGTGGAATCCCTGACTGCGCCTTCAACGTTAGCCTACTATTATTTGTTGACATGAAACCTGAACGAACGGCAGCTGTTCCTGAAGTTCACTTGCGTCTATTTTTTTTTTATATTAGGCAACTTTTTTTGCAGTGGCGCTTGAATTCCAGGAGCGGCGCTGCGCCGCTGATGAACACATTGTAGGGGAAACACTGCACAGAGCACCACTGCACCTCCCTCTCCTCATCAGACCAGTCACACAGAGCACCACTGCACCTCCCTCTCCTCATCAGACCAGTCACACAGAGCACCACTGCACCTCCCTCTCCTCATCAGACCAGTCACACAGAGCACCACTGCACCTCCCTCTCCTCATCAGACCAGTCACACAGAGCACCACTGCACCTCCCTCTCCTCATCAGACCAGTCACACAGAGCACCACTGCACCTCCCTCTCCTCATCAGACCAGTCACACAGAGCACCACTGCACCTCCCTCTCCTCATCAGACCCGTCATACAGAGCACCACTGCACCTCCCTCTCCTCATCAGACCCGTCATACAGAGCACCACTGCACCTCCCTCTCCTCATCAGACCCGTCACACAGACAGGACGAGGAAGAGCCCGAGCACTGGCATCACACCAGCGTCTCTCTCTCTCTGTAGTCAGAGGCAAACCTTCGCCCACACACCAGCGTCTCTCTCTCTCTGTAGTCAGAGGCAAACCTTCGCCCACACAACAGCGTCTCTCTCTCTCTGTAGTCAGAGGCAAACCTTCGCCCACACACCAGCGTCTCTCTCTCTCTGTAGTCAGAGGCAAACCTTCGCCCACACACCAGCGTATCTCTCTCTGTAGTCAGAGGCAAACCTTCGCCCACACACCAGCGTCTCTCTCTCTGTAGTCAGAGGCAAACATTCACCCACACACCAGCGTCTCTCTCTCTCTGTAGTCAGAGGCAAACCTTCACCCACACACCAGCGTCTCTCTCTCTCTGTAGTCAGAGGCAAACCTTCGCCCACACACCAGCGTCTCTCTCTCTCTGTAGTCAGAGGCAAACCTTCGCCCACACCGCTCCGCACCGCTGGGCTGGGCTTGGCTGCATACAGGCACGTAATTTGGGGTTAAAGAATCTGAAAAGGGCTCAAAAAAAAAAAAGGCAAACCCCCTGGAATGTGATCAAGGGAATAATTAGCTTCGCGCTACCTGGGCCACGGAGGCCACAACAAGAACAGACGGAGGAAGAGGCAGGAAGTGGAAGCTCTTCAGATATACAGGCTGAGACACGCCGAGAGAATAGCGCAGCGGTGGAGGAGGGAGGAGAGTAAAGAGCGAGAGAGAGAGAGAGACAAGCGAGAGGGACGAAAGTAAAACTAAGGGGGGTTGGGAGTTCGGAGAAACCGCAGGGGGGGGCAGGGTGGAGTGAGAAATCTCCTGCCCCCCCCTGCTGTTGGACTGGACCCATCACGCTGTAATTAAACATTGCCCTTCCGCCTAGCCCCAGCAATCAGCGAGAGACTACAGAGGTTCTCTTCCGCCTAGCCCCAGCAATCAGTGAGAGGCTACAGAGGGCCAGCCGAGGAGAGTGCAGCGCTGAAGGCCAGTGACAGCAGCGTCCAGCCTGACACAGCAGGGGCCATCTCCCTTTGCTCCCAACTCTCCTATGAAGCTCTCTCTCTCTATCTATCTATCTATCTATCTATCTCCCGCTCTCTATATCTCTCTTGCTAACTCTCCCATAAGGCTCTCCCTCTATCTCCCGCTCTCTATATCTCTCTTGCTAACTCTCCCATAAGGCTCTCACTCTCTCTCCCTCATGCTAATTCACTCTTCTATTCTCATTCCTGTCTGTCTGTCTGTCTCCTTCTCTGCCTTGCTCTGAGCACAGTTATTACTCTACCAGCCAGCTGCCCACGACTACCCCAGCAGGGCCAAAGGGCCGTGCGGCCCTCTATGATGTTTCCATACAGGGCTGTGATTGACAGAGGAAGGACACACCCACAGCTGTAGCTAGAGCGCTGGGAGCACAGTACTCCTCACACTACAGTATAAACCACATCAGTATGTGCACTCTGCAAGAACTAATGCAATGTTTCCCATACATTGACTTATTTGTGGCGGCCCACCACAATATCAACATTGACCACCACACAATGATTTTCCAGGTTGTACTAAATTGTGCTTAAATCTGGTTAGCATCATAACCACGCTGTGCTAATTTGTTAAAAACTGTTGCATTCAAGTTAATTCTACAAACCAACCCAGGGCTTAAAATTCATTTTTCAAAATGGGGGGGAATTCCCCCCTTAGGTTATTCATGTAGGGGGGATTTACACAATTTGGGGGGGAGGGGGGGTCGATTCTGATACCAAGTCAAGAATTGCGATTTCAATACTTCGATACTTTTTAAAAAAAAGTGTTTGATTTTGGGGCCCCCACCACCCTGACGTCATCAGTAATATATACTGTAGTGGGATCATTCACAACAGTGGACATCCTAGATTCTGCTTGACTCTCTCCACACACACAAACACACACTGAAAATGATAGCTTATGTGATATGTTTCTATCATATATTTTTGAATTCATATAGAGTGTATTTATTTAATAATGCATTTTTTTAAAGTATTGCATTTTACTAGTAATTACTAGTAGCTAAACATATTTAGTAATTTGAATGCCTCATATTGACGTTTAACCTATAACACTTAGGCATATCTTTAATGTGGTGTGTAGGTCCAATTGAGTGCACATTGCTGATGAGTAGTTGTAATTGAGTGCCTGTCACTTTAAGAAAATACGTGAGTAATTCTATGGAGTAATTAGCCCCCCTTCAACCTGACGGTTTTAGGCTATAGTCGCTAGTGAATAAAAGTTGTGCATAGTGCGGTATGTGTATGCAAATCATTATGTTTTCTATGTCATTAGATACAATAAATGTTCAAAAAACTAACATGTCGAAGACAATCTTTCTGGGATCAAGTGTTGACGTGACCTGAGCTAGCAGGATAGTTACCAAGGGGCTCTTTCCAGATGTAAAAGTTTGCCATGGTAGCGTAGCCTATTTGCATAAGCGCAAAGTGGTTCTCTCTCTCGCTCTCTCTCCGTGTGTGTGTGCGTCTGCATGAGGCTATGTTCAATTCAACTCGGTAGTTGATCAGTCCGGTCAATAGCACCGCATTCACGCCACTTAATGATTGGCTATATTAACGTCATCAGACAGGCTGAAAAAGTGTATGCGGGAATTTCTCGCATTATGATGGCTAGAGTTGCGGGACTTGAACAAATTATGCGCAATACCCGCAATCCCGCAGTGAAATTTAAGCCCTGCAACCACCACAAATGGAATTTAATTCTGTGGGAAACACTGCAATGTCCTCACACTAAGGTATAAACCACATCAGTGTGTGTGCACTCTGCACTCTGTAAGAGCTAATGCCATGATGTCTGTCTATTCAACAGCAGTCCAGCTACCCCCATCTAAACCACTGAACTGTAATTGTAGATTATTAAATGGAGAAGTTCAGGAATGTCCCCTGGCTTGGGCTGAGGTAAGTTAAAACTGGCCAACACATTTCTTGCTGCAGGGACAAGCCGCTTCTTGAGAGATCACTCTGTGTCTGTGGTCCCTGTCCTCCTTCATCTTCCAGCGACGAGCCTACCACACGCCATATGTGTTTACTCTGCCTCCATGGCAACCAACTCTGGACTGGCAGCTGACGAGCCAGCTCTGCTGTTTCTGGGCAACCACTGGCTTGATTGGTCACGTCGAGAGCAGGCGATCTGCATATTCATCAGAGCAGGAGCTTGTTGTGAAGGCTCCTCATAACTGATTAGAGAGGTTAACACGCTTGAGGTTGATCACCGGTTGTTTTTGAGTTAGAGTTCTGATTCTCGCCAAAAAAACAGGGCTCCATTTAAGTGAATTCCTGTGTTGTTTCCATAGTGTTGTTTTCACACACTATGTTCTTATTTCAGCCTACAAACACAGCGAGGAATAATCATTAATAATACTTATGGCTCGAGTCTCTTGATCACCAATGTATGTTCACCAATGCATCCAGTGTGTTCACCAATCCATCCAGTATGCTCACCTACTATGACCTAATTTAATAGTTGACAACTAATTGATTAATTGTTGCAGCCCAATCCACAGTAACCGCTTCATGCAGGCTATGCATGTATGAATTTAACTGTGCAGGCTATGTGCAGGCTATGTATGAATTTAACTGTGCAGGCTATGCATGTATGAATTTAACTGTGCAGGCTATGCATGTATGAATCCAACTATAAAGGCTATGCAAGGAACCAGCCGGAGGCTGAGACTCTTCTAATGTGATGTGGATGAGTCCCATCATGCACCACTGCATTCATCAACTGGACACATTGCTGCGCTGTACTATACTGTACATCCTAACTGTAAATTCCTCTACATTTATCATGTGGATTTACCACGTGGGCTATAAGATTATACCAAAACTTATTACACGGCTCTTCACAATGCAAGTAGAACGCTCCATTGACTTGAATAGGATTTCCTAGCGGTTCTAGCGGTCATTATTTTCGACTAGAGGACCTCTGAAAAAAACAATGACCCCTGTCAATGGCAACGAAGTTTGTGCTTCTAATTCATGTCCTTCGTGAAGTTTGTGCTTCTAATTCATGTCCTTCATGAAGTTTGTGCTTCTAATTCATGTCCTTCATATCACTCCGCAACTACTGGAACTTCATTCAAAAGTGAAAGCAGACGGTTGATCAGCTGTTTTCTAAAGAATGTTTGATTCAAGTTCAGCGTGTGTTGGTAATAATAATGACCGGTGTTCTACACATCATCCCTTACATAATGTGAGTGGATGGAGCTGGACACGGGTGGCGAGTCACTCATCCTTCTGATATCCCATATTCATTCAGCAAAGAGCTGATTAAAGCTTTAGATATGCAACATTGCTGTTACTGTTACCTGCTCTGAATGGTCACGCACGCTCACACAACATGTAACATGAGAGTGATGAGGAGAGACATGGCAGCTAGAGTCAGCATTGGGCCATGTACAGTAGCCCTGCCAAAGGCTGGTGCAGAGAGAGAGAGGGAGAGAGGAGAGGGGAAAGAGAGAAAGAGAGAGAGAGAGAGAGGAGAGGGGAAAGAGAGAAAGAGAGAGAGAGAGAGAGAGAGGAGAGGGGAAAGAGAGAGGTTGGCAACACGCAGAAGGTGTTCCCAAGACAAAGTTAGAGAGAGATGGGAAAAGAGAGAGGGAGAGTGGAGGGTAGGACACTTACAGTAGGTTATCCTAGGACAAACGTAGAGAGAGAAATTGTGTGTGTGTGTTTGTGTGCGTGTGTGTGTGTGTGTGTGTGTGTGTGAGTGTGTGAGAGAGAGAGAGAAAGAAATTGTATGAGAGAAATTCCTTACAGTTGGTATTCCTGGGACAGAGACAGAGAACTAGCAAAAGAGGGGGCAAGGCAGAAAGAGAGAGAGAGAAAGAGAAAGAAAGAAAGAAAGAAAGAAAGAAAGAAAGAAAGAGAGAGAGAGAGAGAAAGAAAGAAAGAAAGAAAGAAAGAAAGAAAGAAAGAAAGAAAGAGAGAGAGAAAGAAAGAAAGAAAGAAAGAAAGAAAGAAAGAAAGAAAGAAAGAAAGAAAGAAAGAGAGAGACTACTTACAGTAGGTCTTCCTGGTGAGCTCCTCCACCACCTCTGGTTTCAGCTTGCTGTTGGACTTCCCCATTATTAGTGTCCCTCTCTGTGCTGATAAACCAGTAAACACGCGCAGAACCAAGTCCTTCCTGTTCCCTTGCCCAACCAGAGAGCACAGCTTTTAGCAGACCCGGTTCTGGTACCAAAGACAAATGGGCTCACACGAGGCTGGTGCCAGTCAGCACTGGCACCACTGAAGCCAAGATCCAGGCAGCGATGGCACACTGCAGCCAGAGTTCAGAGCTGTTGCAGCCGAGTCCAAAACAGGGTCACCCCTGTACCCCCGCACGTATCAGGCAGCTCCTGCTTGGGTTTCCACTGCCCTCCCCTCCTCTCTGCTCCTCTTGAGACCCTCTCAGCAAGTGCTGAGCCACTGGTCTAACGGACTCCTGGTCCAGGTCCTGGTCTCCTCTCCTCTCTGCTCCTATGACTGCGTTGGAGCTGTTTGTAAAGCCAGTGGCAGAATGGCAGGCAGCTGAATGCCTCTCCTCTCTTCTTCTCTCCTCTTCTCTTCTCTTCTTCCCTGCCTTCTGAGTGGGCGTTGGCAGCTCAGTCAAACCTCAGCACTGAAGCCCTGTTAGATGAGGAGCCTTGTCTCTCCGCTTCATGTGTGTGTGCACGTGGATCTCTCCCACACTCCCTCAACCTCTCCTTCTCTCTCTTTCTCTCTCTCTCTCTTCCTCTCCCTGTGTGTCTCCCTGACGCCGTGGGGCAATACTATTGGTGACTCTTGCCTGACAGTGCAGATAAGGTTTGCTGGTCAGCTCCGGTCAGCTCAGCCCCCCGTGTGAGTAAAACTGGCCTCTCCGTCCTCAGCCGCCCCCTTCACCAGCCCTGGCCATGTGAGTCACCTCGCTTCCGTGTGAGGATGTCCACACACACACACGTGTGTGCCTGTGGCTCAGGGCAGCCAGCCGGTGTGTGCTTAATGAACACTGTCTGACATGCCTGCAGAGATCCTTTCAGCCAGGACTGATCCAAACTGTGTGTCTGTCTGTCTGTGTGTGTGTGTGTGTGTGTGTGTGTGTGTGTATGTATGTGTGTGTGTGTGTGTGTGTGTATTTTAAGATGTCAATGTCATTCTTCTCGTTCTCCAGCCCTCTCTGGCTCACGCTGCAGTGAGCACCTCTACTCCAGTTTGTCTCGGAGACACACACACACACACACACACACACACACACACACACAGAAAATGGAGGTCCAGTCTCTGCTCGGATGTGCTGGTCTCTCAGCGCCCACTCAGACTGGAGTGTGCTGGGGCCCCCGCTCCACGTTAAGGGCCTTGTTTAGACCCCCGCTCCTCGTTAAGGCCCGTTTATCAGCGCCGTGCCGCCGTCAGCCAGGAGCCCGGTCCGTTTGCCCCTCAGTGATGCGCCCCAGGGCGGTTAGAGCGTGCAGCGTGTGTGAGTTTGGAAGTGACCTCCAGAAAGCTGAGGAGAGAGAAACAGCAACAAGGTCAGGCCTGCGCTCCAGGCACAGAGCAGCGAGCAGAGAGGAGAGGAGCGGAGCTCCCTTAATCCTATGACCTCATCTCCATCTCGCCATCTCTTGCACTCTCGCTCCACTGCCCTCTCCGCTTCCTCTCCCCTCCCGGCGATCCCTGCATTACTACAGTACTTTTATAGACCCTTTCAACAATAAAAACAAAAACAATGCTTGAACGTTCTATTTGGGCCCCAATCTACTTCCTCTGCATTAAGATAACATATGGAATGTTAAGTCTTGTGGGGCCAACTATGATGCTGATAATGGAACTCTCTTGAAAGGGTCCATATCTTTCAATTTATCGTATCTCTCTCTTTCATCCCTCTTTCTCTTTATCGCTTTATCGCACCCATTCTAACGCTCTCTCCATCCTTGCCTGTGCCTGCGTACAGTGCAGCACTGTGCAGTGGGCCGTGTGAAATGCTGAGTTTTCATTCTCCACGCTGGTGAGGTCGAGCCCAACTGTGCCTCCGACTTTCAGCATTCTCCTCGCGGACATGCAGAGCAGCCCCTCGCACACACACACACACATACACACATACACACACACACAGCCTACACTGCAGGAAGCCAATCAATAGTTGTCCTGACCAAGGGCACTATACCACATGACAACAGTAGCCTATCTACCCATTGGATCAAGGCTGTTGTTTCTATTTTCCAGAAGCCTTGCTGCAAATCAGATTTACATAACTGGTGAATATGCATCAGTCAGGTAATGGACTGATGTAGCCTGTAAACAACTTGTTGTGAGACATCATTCTATTAAAGTGTGAAATGAAATGTGCAAAAATGGCTAAAATGAACTCCATGCTATTCACTACTTCATTATCACAGAGAACACACATGCACTAGGGAGAACAAATCTAAATAGTTAACAAATTAGACGTGTGAGCTCTTTTCCCCCCTCAATACCAAGAGTACTGCAGCAACCAAGTCTGCAGCGTGAGTACAATGCCATACTTTAGCTCTACCACCGGCCACAAGACAAGCTGCCAGAGCAGCCGTTGTCCCTGCCGTCATACATGGTGGTAACAAGTGAACAGACCCTCCCTCAGCTGATCCTGTCGATACCACTGAGAGAGATGCTCTGCAACTGCAAAACTCTTTCAGTTTCTTCAGAAAGGGTATAATTCGAGTCTGTGCATTCGATCACTGTGCGAAGCCTCGAAGCCTGTGCGTTTACATCACAGCGCAGCCATATCAGACAGATCTAAAATACTCACGGTCGACTAGCGAAGATAGTCACCAAGTTACCTAAACAAAAGCAACAGATTTGCCGCTGTGCAAAAGCAACTCTGCTGTGATAGACAGACTGAGCGTAGGATGACAGCTGTCTGTTTGACAGCCGATGCGGTGGCGCAGCAGGTAATGCCTGGACCGTATACTGCACTTATCATTTGTTTTACAGTGCAGGAAATCCCGAGTAAATAAATCACTACCACCAAAATATTTGCCATACGTTAGGGTTGTTGCGCATTGCTACTCTCGGTAATATTAAGTTACGAAGTTACTGTGTGAACCCAGCTTTTCAGCATTATGGACGAATGAATGACGTGACTGTCCGTTAAAGTGGTGGATGAACTGACTCAAAGCTGTGTCTGATCTAAGAATGCATGAGCTAACGTTAGTAGCTAACGTTAGTATTAATTACTCAACCACTATTATTCAGAATGGTACAATTAACGCTAACTTTAACGTTAGCCAGCTAACAGTAACGTTACCCCAGTTAAATTAACATAATCTTTCGTCAATGGCTAGTAGAAGATAGCAAACCATGCTGACGGGTTTTGTTTCACTTTGTCATCGTCAGATTGATACTATTCACCTCTTAAAACAAGTTAGAGGCAGTTAATGGCAACAAAAACACTTTGGTTAGACACAGCTAACGTTAACGTTATCCTGTCTGGGTAAAGGCTGGCTATGGCACTTACAAGAATAAGCACGTGGACTTTCAAACAAACCGTTGCATTATACTTTTACGATACTTTAAATTACACTGACCATACTATTTAGGCTAACCGCCACTTCTTTTGTCTTGATCAGAAAAGTATCTCAATGTTGCTGAATAACATTAACAGAGGTCCTCTTAGTTTTGCCCCATGTCCGCGAACGTTAACGTTTCCCACCAGGCGTATCCTTAGCAACAACACTAACAGTAATGACTAATGTTAGTATGGCGACCATAGACTGTATAGAACAGAAAATGTGTTGAGCGTAAAGCTATATCTACCCTGTCTGTCGACTTCACGGAAACTGACCAAACAGAAGGAGAGTGTCGTCGCTCCTCACCCCGGTATGATGTGATGACTGGCTGGCGGCTCCTTCACTGAATCCGGCTACTGCGCTGCCCGCTGCTGCCACTGTGGCTTCATTCGGTTCTGTCCGGTTCTCTTCCTGACCAATGCAATTCATTTTAGACTCAATTTAGGCTACAGGCAGGCTCCCTTTCCCTGCAAGAAATATGTACTGTACTCTGTCTACTGCAACACAACATATTTGATTTATTATTTTTTGCCTAATTCAAGTCTCAAGTTTTATTTAATATACATGATGCATTGCAAACTCGCCAATTTTACCTTATTTGCCTAGGCTAGCCTACACACTGAACTATCACCAACTTATAGCCTCTACCACACTCTGAAACCCAACTTTAGACTTAGGCTTACTTTTACACCCTTAATCATGCTCATATTGAAGACACATTATGTTGTTCCATAGCCAGTGGGAACAAGCAAACTCAGTCCATCTGAGAACGTTAGGGGGCTGGAGCAAGCTACATAATCCACCTGTAGGCTATATTAGTCTGGTTTAACATTGCAAAGGATTAAACAACAGGCCTACATTTACTATTTAATAAAACATTCATATCCCAAAGCTAGATACACTTCAGATGTGTCTCAAATGGTCTGTGTGTGTGTGTGACACAGTCTATTCATGGGTTTCATCAGGTCCCTTTAGGTGTATTAATCAAGCACCATGCAGTCTGCATTCATAATCAAGGTGCATGACCTGTGGAAAGGGACCTGATGAAACCCATTCAAGGACTAAAAAACATATTAACAGGTCCTGATAAATTAACTGGCTGCAGGATAGCCTGATTACAGAGATCTGCAGTGTATCATGTGACAGCTCAGGTAAAGAGGCCCTCTGGCTGATTCCACTTCTCCTCACTGCTAATTAGCAGCTTGTAAGAGGCCTCTTAGCAGCCTGATGCCTCTCCTTTCATCTCTGTGCAGGTCTGAGACTGCAGGCATGGGACCGGCTCAGCTCTTCTCATCAAAGGTCACAGGTCACACGCTCCACCCTCACGCTCCCCGCCCAGATGCGGATTTCCTCTGAAGTTCATTTGGTTCAGATCTGGCCCTGAAACAGCCACTCTTTCCAGTGACCTGATACAGCATTTAAGACAAATCCAACAGTAGTTTGGTTCTCAGAGCCTCTAGGTTGTTGGCGCTCGGAGAATTCAACCCCCCTGTGTCAAAGTGTCATGTGGTGCCGCTGGTCACTCTCACTCGCTGTGTCATAGTGTCATGTGGTGCCGCTGGTCACTCTCACTCGCTGTGTCATAGTGTCATGTGGCGCCGCTGGTCACGCTCACTCGCTGTGTCATAGTGTCATGTGGTGCCACTGGTCACTCTTACTCGCTGTGTCATAGTGTCATGTGGCGTCGCTGGTCACTCTCACTCGCTGTGTCATAGTGTCATCTGGCGCCGCTGGTCACTCTTACTCGCTGTGTCATAGTGTCATGTGGTGCCACTGGTCACTCTTACTCGCTGTGTCATAGTGTCATCTGGCGCCGCTGGTCACTCTTACTCGTTGTGTCATAGTGTCATGTGGTGCCGCTGGTCACTCTTACTCGCTGTGTCATATATAGTGTCATGTGGCGCCGCTGGTCACTCTTACTCGCTGTGTCATATATAGTGTCATGTGGTGCCGCTGGCCACTCTCAATATGTCACTCAATATGTTACAGCCCCACATTACAGTCACATTAAAAGAGAATTCAGGCGATTTTTCACATAGATTCCCGGAGATCACTGAGTACTGTCGGTACAAAAAAAACAAAAACAATCGGTGCCTCCCAGCTCGAGTTGCTGCAGCCAACAGTTAGAGCTTCCAGGCAGCTACGGTGCTGCACTCTGGGGGCATGTTCATGAGTGCTTCACTCTGGGGGCATGTTCATGAGTGCTGCACTCTGGGGGCACGTTCATGACTGCTGCACTCTGGGGGCACGTTCATGAGTGCTACACTCTGGGGGCACGTTCATGAGCCCCCATGTGTAGCGCTGTAGCTCTCTGGCTCCCCTCAGGCGGGGCCTCTACACAAGGGTCAGTGAGCTGCAGTCGCCATCACTGCCCCACTCTGAAGGTGCTGTTAATGTGGTACATTCAGGTGGGTCACATAAACAAGCCACACACATGCCTCAGCACTGCGGATTCCTCTCAGTCGCAGTCCTTTACAGAACCAGGCAGGCAGGCACGTCTACAGCTACAGCAGTGATGATCTGCACAGGCTTCTGTTTATTGACAGATTTTCCTTTTTTTTCTGGAGGTAATTGCCTCCCTGCTGGTGCCATTTATCGTTCAAAATCTGTCATGTTTACTCCATTAGCCACCCAACTAGCGCTGAACCGCCATCACCTCAGCAAGACGCTAATCAGGATGGAAACGAGGTGAGCAGAGAACACTGCTGCTGTAGCTGCCATTGAGCCAATTGGAGTCGACAGATACACACGTATATATACACACTGTCTGTGTGTACATTACAGGTACGTAAGTGTGTTCACACTTCACATTTTGAAGAACATATTGAAAAGTTGAAAATGATATAGATGTGATGAGTCTGGATATACAGTACACTGACACAAATCCCTTTCAAATCACCATATTCTGCACATATAGTCTAAAAACACTTTCAGCTGAGCTTCAAACATTTCTTTCATTCAGGCAGCTGTTTATGTGTTTTTATTTTTTTGCTTGAGTGTGCTGCCTCAGTCTTGCGTAAACAAACATAATTAGGTTTCAAGGTGAACATGCAGAGCGAAAGTGACAGTTTTCCAGAGCACGGGGATGGGAGAGAACATTTCTGCTCTGTTTTCTGTTAAAAAAAAACAAACAAAAACAAAAACTAGTGGAAAAACAAGCTTTCTGATCAGAGGTGCGTTATACTGGCAGACCTGGAGGAAGATGGAAAATACGACGCGTGCTTTGTGAAAACGGAGTCAGATAAAACCTCACAGTGATGCGAAGCTGCTCCCAGGCACCAGGGGAGAGATGACACTTGTGTGTTCATCAGCGGAGGAAATGATAGCGGAACGAGCTGGAGGACAGCTGCAGTGCAGTAGATGTCCAGTGTCAATTTCTCCGCCACGTCTCCTGACTGTCATCTTGTCTCATCTGCCTCCAAACCTTCCATTAATTTCCCGAATCCACATGGACTGGAGCCAGCGCGGAGCGGCGTCTCGCCAGGCCTGGCCCGGTGCGGTGCGATGCGATGGGGTCGGTGTGCTGAGTGCTTTAAAGGTGCTCTAAGCGATGCTGGGCAACGTCACTTCTGTTGACTTTCAAACAAAACAGAGAGCTAGCTCGCTACTTCCTCCCCCTCCCTCCCATGCTGCTCCCCTGCAATTGAAACTCTCCTAAACGCGCATCTCGTCTGTGATTTGCTGGAACAGTTTGTTGTGTTTTCATGGGCTAGGTTTGCCCAGGTTGTTTTTGTTGCCATTCTTGGAGCCTGGGCTGTCCACAGAGATTGCATTTTTTTACAGTGTATTCAGGACACAGACCGCTAGCGGTTGGTTAGGTGATGTTTGCTGTAAGTGACATGAAATGTTTTAGCCTAAATAAACGCGTGGCATCGCTTAGAGCACCTTTAATGGGAGGGAGTGGCTCTGCTGGCTAGATCCTGGAGTTTCATTTCCCGCTGCCTCAGAATTCACAGCAGCTACGCCTGCGATCCCCCCATGCCAGTGCCAGACACATGCTGTCCCCATGCCAGCGTGAGAAGCCTCTGGCACTCGAGGGGCCCGCGGTGCCTGTGCCAGCTTGAGACGCCTGCGGTGCCCATGCCAACGTGAGACGCCTGCGGTGCCCATGCCAGCATGAGGAGTTCCAGAGTGAGATGAGGTAGGATGTGCCAACACAGCTGCTTTGGATGAGTCTAGCCCTCAGAGCCCAGATTGCTCAGTCTTCACCCCCCCCCCCCCCCCATCTATCTGCTTTAGAGCCCAGCCTTGTGTTCCTCCTCCACTCTCCTCTCCTCCCCCCCCCAACCCCCAACCTCCTCTCCTCTCCTCCCCCCCCAACCTCCTCTCCTCCCCCCCAACCCCCAACCTCCTCTCCTCTCTCTGCCCCCCCAACCTCCTCTCCTCTCCTCCCCCCCCAACCCCCAACCTCCTCTCCTCCCCCCCCAACCTCCTCTCCTCTCCCCCAACCCCCAACCTCCTCTCCTCCCCCCCCAACCTCCTCTCCTCCCCCCCCAACCCCCAACCTCCTCTCCTCCCCCCCCAACCTCCTCTCCTCTCCCCCAACCCACTCTCCTCTCCCCCAACCTCCTCTCCTCTCTCTGCCCCCCCAACCTCCTCTCCTCCCCCCCAACCCCCAACCTCCTCTCCTCTCCTCCCCCCCCAACCCCCAACCTCCTCTCCTCCCCCCCCAACCTCCTCTCCTCTCCCCCAACCCCCAACCTCCTCTCCTCCCCCCCCAACCTCCTCTCCTCCCCCCCAACCCCCAACCTCCTCTCCTCCCCCCCCAACCTCCTCTCCTCCCCCCCAACCCCCAACCTCCTCTCCTCCCCCCCCAACCTCCTCTCCTCCCCCCCAACCCCCAACCTCCTCTCCTCTCCTCCCCCCCCAACCTCCTCTCCTCTCCCCCAACCTCCTCTCCTCTCCTCCCCCCCCAACCTCCTCTCCTCTCCCCCAACCCACTCTCCTCCCCCCCCCCCCCCAAGTCAAGTCAAGTCAAGTCAAGTCAAGTCAAGTCAAGTTTATTTATATAGCACATTTCATACACAGAGGTCATTCAATGTGCTTTACATAAACAAAACCAAACGATAATAACAAATAAAAGCATAGAAGGGCAATATAGTCAAAGAATAGTTAAAAGGTAAAGATCATAATAAAAAGAAAACATAAAACACAAGGTAAAATCATTTAAAAATAAAGAATAATTAGTAAGCAAAAACAAAGGCAAAAGTAGTAAAAAAAGTAATAAAAGACAAAGTAGAATAATTATCGAGGCAGATTCAGAATTTGTAACCCCAACCCCCAACCTCCTCTGCCCCCCTCCCCCCCCACCCTCTTCTCCTCTCTCTGCCCCCCCCAACCTCCTCTCCTCTCCTCTCTCTGCCCCCCCCAACCTCCTCTCCTCAGCAGCCTCAATGTTTCCAGTCACCTCCACCACCTTGAACACATTTTGCTCTCACCGGTACAATAATGGCGCCCACGCATCAATGTTATTATGAGTCAATGGTGTTGTTTTTGGTCCTGCTCTGATTGTGAAACACATAAAGCAGTAATTGTCAGAGCCATTATGCTTTCACTCGGCCAGCACAAAACATTCATTTCGAGTGTGAGAGCAGGAAATGGGAAATGATGAGCAACAGAACTGTGACGCCATGAGGCAGGTGGGGGTTGGCATGCGCTGCCCTCCGGAATGCCAGGCTGACAGGGTAGGGGTTTAGGGCATGGTGGAATGCCAGGTTTAAAGGGGTAGGGGTTTAGGGCATGGTGGAATGCCAGGTTTAAAGGGGTAGAGGTTTAGGGCATGGTGGAATGCCAGGTTTAAAGGGGTAGGGTTTAGGCATGGTGGAATGCCAGGCTGACAGGGGTAGGGGTTTAGGGCATGATGGATGTGATGGACACACACACACACATCTCTCTCTCTCACACACACACACACACACACATACACACACATCTCTCTTTCTCTCTCTCTCACACACACACACACACACACACACACACACACACACACACACACACACACACACACACATCTCTCTCTCTCACACACCACACACACATACACACACACATCTCTCTCTCTCTCTCTCTCTCTCTCTCTCACACACACACACACACACACATACACACACACATCTCTCTCTCTCTTTCTCACGCTCTCTCTCACACACACACACACACACACACACACACACTCACTCATATACACACCAACACACACACACACACACACACACACACACACACGACACACCTTGTCCGTAGAGTCCTGGAAGACAGCTCAATATCTTCATTGTGAGATAACACTTTTGTCATCGAGAAGAATATCTTCATGCTGACGTAATTCATGCAAATTATTATGGACACAGAAGTTAATACAAATGCTTCTCCACACACACAGACACACACACACATACACACTCCTAACTTTCTGGGTGTTGTGGCACCTTGTTATGTTAAAAAAAACACACACAAATAAGACATCTTACTTTTACGTGTAAATCCCCCAATGCTGAGTAGCTGTAAAAAGCATTGTCTGGGCTACATAGGAATCTGGGTTAATATGCACTGTGAGACTCCACGGAAGGGGAAGGTGTGTGTGTGTGTGTGTGTGTGTGTGTGTGTGTGTGTGTGTGTCTGTGTTTGTGTGTCTGTGTGTGTGCCTGTGTTTGTGTGTCTGTGTTTGTGTGTGTGTGTGTGTGTGTGTGTGTGAGTGTGTGTGGTGTGTGTGCCCTGTGTTGTCAGTGCTCCACCATCATCAGCATGTGTTTATGCTGTTAGTGTTGGAAGCGTGTGTGTAACTAACAGGGACTTCCTCAAAGTCTCATCCTCTTTCATGAAAAGTTGTAAAAGATCAGGCGTACCCACCAGAGCCCTGTGAATATGATATCACACGGAGCGTCTGAAGCGCAGCGTCTCTGCCATGGCGCTCCGTTGTCCAGGAACGAGGCAGACCACTGAGGATGAGTGAGCGTCCAGGTGGAGTGCGGAGGAAAGGTAGACTTTTGATTTACAGTAATAACGTCTCAAAGTGAGACTCGTCTGCCAGCGGGGGTCACTACACGTCAGTCCCTGGACACAGACAGTAAGACAGCAGCCGCAGACAGGAAATGGGGGTCAGTTGGCAGGAAGTAAGGGGAAAAGGGAAGATGAATGATCAACAGGTGGGGGTCTGGATGATGCAGCGTCAGACTGGGGGAGGTGGGCGGAGTGGCTTTGGGAGCCAAAAGTGCTGGGCCTCCTTGTGGGGGAGGTGGGTTTGGGAGCGGAAAGTTACTGGACCTCCTCATTGGTGAGGTTGGTTTGGGAGCGGAAAGTTATTGCACCTCCTCATTGGTGAGGTGGGTTTAGAAGCCAAAAGTGGCTGAGCCTCCTCGTTGGGGAGATGGGAGGAGATTGGGTTTAGGAATGGAAAGTTACCGGGCCTCCTGGGGAGGTCGGAGGAGGATTGTTTGGGAGCTGTGGGGAGGAGGTGGTCTTGGGAGCCGACTGTGTCCTGACCTCATTTGGGAGGTGGGTTTTTGGAGCTGACTGTGTCCGGGTTTCCTCATTGGGGAGGTGGGAGGAGGTGGGTTTGGGAGCGCTGGCCTCCTCATTGGGGAGGTGGGTTTGGGAGCCCTGGCCTCCTCATTGGGGAGGTAGGTTCGGGAGAAGACTGTGCGCTGGTGTGTTGTGCTTGTGCTGGTCCACTCTGCACATCTGCTGTGTTGTGTACTGCAACAGATGGAGCCCATCAGCAGAATTCACATCAAATCCTCCTGATTTATCGGACGGCTCGCATCCCTGGAGCTTTCCCCCGCAGGAGCCATCACATTAACTTATGAAATACAAGCACCAAAATAGATTTAGGAAATGTTTGTTTTTTCTGCCCAGAACATAATCATCATAATCATCCTGATCATAGTGCCGGTTTCTGCACTTTAGCTACTAAACAGAACAGATACACATGTGAAGTATATTGAATGTTGTGTGTGTGTGTGTGTGTGTGTGTGTGTGTGTGTGTGGAATAACATCAGAGGTTATGGCCACAATGCAATAATGGTATGTTCATGTCATGTATAAGATATCTGTGCCTTATGTTTCAAGAATATGATCCAGTGGATTGAATGGATGTCTGTTGGATGTCTGAGTTATAAGATCCCATCTGAGTGGGAGTGAGACAGAGAGAGAGAGAGCGAGAGAGAGAGAGAGGCTTAACACTTCTTTATTGAAACAATATCAGGTGTTTAACCGCCACACAATAAAGACATTGTTACAGACACCTAGGTTACAAGGAAAACCTTCACAGAGCTTACAGAGCAAATTAATATGTTAAAAACAATCTGCCCATCCTCCCAACCCTCACACAGCACCTCCCCCCCACCACCACCACCCCATACTGCAAGAAAGCCCTCAATATCATCAACCATCTTGTAAAATGCATAATCAGTCTTGATTCTTCCCCCCCACCACCCCCCTAAAACTCGCCCCGCCATCTTGTACTTCATTGACATTCCGTTTGCCATTTTTTCCTGTACCCAACAAAAAAACTGACAAAACACACTTCCCCTTTCCTTTTGGCCTTGAGCAGCACCTCCAATAAAAACAGCACCTCCGCTAAAAAATTGAAAAGAAAACACTACACCTTACCTTCACTACCCAGGCAGTCAGGAGTTCAAAGAACTCCCCCAGTCTTTCACAGGGAGAGAGACAGAGAGAGAGAGAGAGAGAGAGAGAGAGAGAGAGAGAAAGGGAATGAGACAGAGTGAGAGAGAAAGGGAATGAAATAGAGAGAGAGAGAAAGAAAGAGAGAGAGAGACAGAGAAAAGAACAAAATAATGAGTTATGTTTCCGTTACTTTACATATCCATTGTGACAGCACACATGAACGTCTGCATGCTCCTGTCCAAACCCCGCTTCTGTGTCCTGTATGCAGCCACTTCCTGTGTGACTGGCAGGGGATGGGTTTGCCAATGCCACAGAGATGAAAGTTTTATCAAAACTAATTATAAAACTTCTTATAAAAATGTTCTTTATCATACAATTTCTAAAACAGTAGGCAGCCTGTTGTAATGGGATACAGAACTTCCCCCCACAGAGAGCATGCTCTACAGAGTGTCCTAGTGACTTACGTTTTACTTCCGCTACAAGGGACCTATCTTAAAAAAAAATATGAACGGGAGTTAATGGAGAGATAATTATTTTTTGGTCCAGTTTGAATTGTGCTACGAATTTCATGATGTGTGTGAATTTAAAAGATAATTTTTCACGTCAAGAAAGTAGTGATGTAGTACTCGAGTCCGGTCTCGGACTCGAGTCCGGTCTCGAGACCAATTTCTGCTTTCTCGGTCTCGTCTTGGACTCGTTCCTTCAAAGACTCGGTCTTGACTCGGTCTCGGACCACAGTGGGAGGAGAAGGACTCGTAATTTCAGACCGAGTCCTCGAGACCAACGCATTTTTTATGTTCATATAAAAAAACAGACAACACATAACAACAACAATAATAAAATGCAATGTTGACTGGCATTATTTGAAAATGACATCCCATGGTGCAATGCAAAGATACTGCCGTCAGAGCCGTTTATTTATCTCTATGGCTCTGCTGCCGGTGAGTGTCTGTAGGTCAGCATAGTCCATATTAAGACGTTAAGACTGCTCCTCTAAACAATTCCCAATCTAGCTTAGTCTGTAGGCCTAACTGTTGATTATTAACTGGGGTGATATTAAATTATGAATATTAAAACTGAAATTTTTGTATGGTCTTGGTCTCGATTCGGTCTCGACTCCTAAAGGACTCGGTCTCGACTCGGACTTGCTTCTTCAAAGACTCGGTCTTGACTCGGACTCGACTGTATTTGAAAACCAACAGACTTGGTCTCGACTCGGTCTCGACCCTTCAAAGACTCGGTCTTGACTCGGACTCGGCATAGGCGGTCTCGTCCCCATCACTACAAGAAAGTACTGTTGTTCGATAGACTTTAAAAGTTATGTTGGTTTTGTGCGAATCCGCTCAGTGGACTACATCTCTCGTCTCGAACGATGTACGTCACCAACGTAATTAACGATAAGATTAGCTGTTATGCTAGTTAACGGTTGCATCTTGCTGCCTGCTATGTCACTTATCAGTATCTAATGTACAGTCTATGGACGAATACAACTTACCTGATGTGTTTAATCCTCTGACTCATGGTATTTTCATCGGCAAGGAAAGCCCAATTAAGACCTGTTGCTGGTATGCTTGTACAATCTAGTGTGGCTGTGAATGAGCTAACGTCACTAGCGCGACTGATGGGTTTGTAGTCGTTGGAATTACGATCTTTCACAAACGAAACAAACTGCAAATGTCTTTACATGAAAAATTGTCTTTAAAATTGACAAACATCATATGGGTAATTCAAGGCACAAGTCAACCGGGACCAGAAATTAATTTCTTTTTCGCCATAGACTGGCGTTCAAAATGTATGTATCAAAATGGCGTTTAAAAAGTACTATAAAAACAACACAAAACAACTCTGAGTTATAAATCGGAGGAAAACAAGACTGCTATCATTGTTTTGATTTATAAGCGGATCCATGTGATACCCAGCGCCAGTGAGCAGGGAGGCTGGTAGACAGCTTAGCCATAAAGCCTTTTACAGGTAAATAAAATGGGAAGGGGGGGGGGGGCAGAGGGAGGGGGGCATCCTGGACCTAGGAAAGCAGAGCTGACGGATGACAGGTTGGAGCTGGCGGCGGGGATTGTAGGCGTCGCCGTCAGAAAATGGGAAAAGCAGGTCAATGAGCAGAGAATTCCAGCACCGGCAAATTACTGTCAAATCCCTCATCCTTCTTCCACATGAGTCAGACGATAGAGAGAGGGAGAGAGAGAGAGAGAGTGGGGGATAGAGAGTGGGAGAGAGAGAGTGAGGGGAGAGAGAGTGGGAGAGAGAGAGTGAGAGAGAGTGGGGGATAGAGAGAGAGAGAGAGTGGGGGATAGAGAGAGAGAGAGAGAGAGAGTGGGAGAGAGAGTGGGAGAGAGGGAGTGAGAGAGAGAGTGGGGGATAGAGAGAGAGAGAGAGAGTGGGAGAGAGGGAGAGAGAGAGAGAGTGGGAGAGAGAGTGGGGGGAAACGCTTCCTAAGCCTGCCGTGGAGGAGAGAGGAGTAGAGGATTAGTGCAGTGGGGGAGGACAAGAGGAGGCTAGTACTCCATGGACTAGAAGAGAAAGGGGGAGAGAGGAGAGAGAGAGAGGAGTGGAGGAGGAGAGAGAGAGAGGAGTGGAGGAGGAGAGAGAGAGAGGAGTGGAGGAGGAGAGAGAGAGAGGAGTGGAGGAGGAGAGAGAGAGGAGGGAAGGAGGAGAGAGAGAGGAGGGAAGGAGAGAGAGGAGTGGAGGAGAGATAGGAGTGGAGGAGGAGAGATAGGAGTGGAGGAGGAGAGAGAGAGGAGGAAAGGAGAGAGAGGAGTGGAGGAGGAGAGAGAGAGAGAGGAGTGGAGGAGGAAAGGAGAGAGAGGAGTGGAGGAGAGATAGGAGTGGAGGAGGAGAGATAGGAGTGGAGGAGGAGAGAGAGAGGAGGAAAGGAGAGAGAGGAGTGGAGGAGGAGAGAGAGAGAGAGGAGTGGAGGAGGAGAGAGAGAGGAGGAAAGGAGAGAGAGGAGTGGAGGAGGAGAGAGAGAGAGAGGAGTGGAGGAGGAAAGGAGAGAGAGGAGTGGAGGAGAGATAGGAGTGGAGGAGGAGAGAGAGAGAGAGGAGTGGAGGAGGAGAGAGAGAGGAGGAAAGGAGAGAGAGGAGTGGAGGAGGAGAGAGAGAGAGAGGAGTGGAGGAGGAAAGGAGAGAGAGGAGTGGAGGAGAGATAGGAGTGGAGGAGGAGAGAGAGAGAGAGGAGTGGAGGAGGAGAGAGAGAGGAGGAAAGGAGAGAGAGGAGTGGAGGAGGAGAGAGAGAGAGAGGAGTGGAGGAGGAAAGGAGAGAGAGGAGTGGAGGAGAGATAGGAGTGGAGGAGGAGAGAGAGAGAGAGGAGTGGAGGAGGAGAGAGAGAGGAGGAAAGAGAGGAGTGGAGGAGGAAAGGAGAGAGAGGAGTGGAGGAGAGATAGGAGTGGAGGAGGACCTGAGAGCAGTATTAAAGTTCCTCAGCTCCTCACACACAGAACACACACACACACACACACAGCTGTGTGTTAAAACGTATCACACACAGAACACACACACACACACACACACACACACACACACAGCTGTGTGTTAAAACTTATCACACACAGAACACACACACACACACACACACACACACACACACACACACAGCTGTGTCTATGGCTGTTAAAACTTATCACACACAAACACACACACACACACACACACACAGACACACACACACACACACACACACACAGACACACATACACACACAGCTGTGTCTATGGCTGTTAAAACTTATCACACACACACACGCACACACACACACACACACACACACACACACACACACACACATACAACTGTGTCTATGGTTGTTAAAACTTATCACACACACACACACACACACACACGCACACACACACACACACACACACACACAGCTGTGTGTCTATGGCTGTTGAAACGTATCACACACAGAACACACACATGGCTATTAGCAGTGCTATCAGGAAGAGAATAATTGCGTCTCGTAGCAGTGCCCGTATGAGCTTCCCGTCAGTGCTTTCTTCTGCCGGCTTTCTGCATCTCTGGGACAGCCTGAAGAGGCTGAGTGCTGCTCGGAGTTTGTTCTGCAGTGTTCTGTAAGCATGTGATATCTCACAGTGTAATAAATCCTCATGGCACCTCTCTGAAACAGACACTCAAATTAGCTTTGTATGTGTGTCTAAGTACCACAATTACAGTTTAACATTTTCAGTAAACTCATTATTTTTGAATAAATATTTCAATTCACATTTCAATCAAATCCACTGACCACTATGGAATGTGTTTTGTGCCAAAATTAAATAAATAAATGAAATATGAAATCAATAAATGAAATATGAAATAAATAATTAAAAGTTGAAATCAATAAATGAAATATGAAATAAATAAATAAAAGATTAAATAAATAGTTAAATAAATAAAAGATTAAATGTAAAAACCATATATACATTGACATTTACATTCCATATGCACGGTCTTGCAATGTGCCATGAAATAAATAAATAGTTCTACGTCAGTCACCCATCAAGGCGGGACCTAGCCGCTGATTGGTTGCTGCCTGAAAAAAAGAAATCAAACTTTGTGAGCATGACTGGCTGATCAGAATAAAGTCATTGATAGAAGCTAAAAGCTAGTGCTACTGCTAAAAGCCATAACCTAGGCATTTTCATTCAGAAAGATTGTGTGTTCTATGTTGCTAACTCTTGGCTGTGAGTTATCAGGACGTAAAAGCATAGCATCTAGTGCTGTCAAAAATCCTTGTCGGCTGCTGAGTCATACCCTCATATTGAGAACTAGCAGCTAAAAAGTCTCTGGAAAGTTGTGGACACTGCTTGGGCAAGCTGGCACTGACCAAACAGACCCATCAAATGACAGAACGCTTTCACACCTGATATCTTCCCAAAAGTATGAATTTAGAATGAAATCCTGTTGTATGTTTCGTGAGTTATGATACAAGTCTGAGCTATCTCCTTAGTCCAGTGTGGTTCACAGGTAGCAAGCCAGTACAGTCTGACTCAGAGCTGGATCACTTCACTTCAGGCAGCAATCTGTGGTTAGGTCCCGCCTTGATGGGTGACTGACGTATTTATTTATTTCATGGCACATTGCATGACCGTGCATATGGAATGTAAATGTAAATGTCAATGTATATATGTTTTTTACATTTAATCTTTTATTTATTTCACATTTTATTTATTTATTTCAACTTTTAATTATTTATTTCATATTTCATTTATTGATTTCATATTTCATTTATTTATTTAATTTTGTCATAAAAAACATTCCATAGACCACATGTAAAGTGATTACAAGTGTAATGGTAGCCAGTAAGTAAGCCTCCCTCCCAACACTTTACAGTAAGTGACGTGCTAGCGACACACAATGAGTAGCCGGGGGAGGGGAGGAGGTGGAGGAGGGGGGGGAGGAGAAGGAGGTGGAGGAGGAGGAGGAGGGAGGAGGAGAAGGGAGGAGAGGGGAGGAGAGGGGAGAGGAAGAGTCTCTGGAGTGGGGGATGTGGGTAGGGTGCATGGTGTGATGTGGTGCATTACATTATTAGTATTCTATTCTGTTCTGTTGTGTATTACTTAATGATGTGTGCGAAGCGTGTGTGTGTGTGTCTGTTCTCATTGCATCTCATCTGGGGAGGCAGATTAACTCTCCATCAGCAGTTGGAGGGAGAACGGGACCACATATAGCTTAGGCAGGAGACACACACAAGCTCTATCTCACACACACACACACACACACACACACACACACACACACTCACACACACACACACACACACACACACACACACAACACACACACACTTTCTCTTTCTCACACGCAGGCACAAACAGGCATTCATAATTCACAATCACACACAAAACAGAAACCCATCTGTTCCAACCCAGCTCCAAACCCAGTCTCCTTCTCTCGTCTGTAACACCCCAAACTAAACACTTCACACTCCATCAACTCAACCGTGGCAATAAGGAGACTGGTGTGTGTGTGTGTGTGTGTGTGTGTGTGTGTGTGTGTGTTTGTGTGTGTGTTTGTGTGTTGTAGCAATGTCAAGCAGGGTCATTATCATTAACCAGTAAACCAGTAAAACAGGGTAGTGTCCTTTACTGTAAACCTGGAAAACAGGGTAGTGACCTTTACTGTAAACCTGGAAAACAAAGTATATTATAAGTATATATACTCTTTTGATCTCTGCATTTATCCCAATCCGTGAATTAGTGAAACACACAGTGAATCCCGGCGCAGTGAGCTGCCTGCAACAACAGCGGCACTCGGGGAGCAGTGAGGGGTTAGGTGCCTTGCTCAAGGGCACTTCAGCCGTGCCTACTGGTCGGGGTCCGAAGCGCTAACCAGTAGGCCACGGCTGCCCCAACAATCATGATAACCAGCCATGACTAATGGAGGAAAAGGCCTGTGGTGAGTGTGATGGTCACACTAGAGTCCTGTGGATGGTCACACTAGAGTCCTGTGGTTAGTGTAATGGTCACTAGAGTCCTGCAGTTAGTGTGATGGTCACACTAGAGTCCTATGGATGGTCACTAGAGTCCTGTGGTTAGTGTGATGGTCACACTAGAGTCCTGTGTGCTGTCAGTCATTCAGACATCATACAGATTCCAGGAACTCCTCAGCATCCACTGGGGTTTGTGCAGACAGGATGGTGCAAAGCCTGATCTAGTGGCATTAACTCGGACACACACACACACACACACACACACACACACACACACACACACACACACAAACATACACACACACTGTCTGTCTCTTTTTCTCGCTCTCTCTCTCTCTCTCTCTCTCTCTCTCTCTCTCTCACACACATACACACACACACACACACACACACACACACTCACTTACTCATACAGATACACCACCAGCTAATGACAGATGGACAGAAAATCCTCAGCTTTGCAGAGATTTACACATGGTAGAGGAGGACACAGTGTGTGTGTGTGTGTGTGTGTGTGTGTGTGTGTGTGTGTGTGTGTGTTAGGGGGGTGGGGTGCACAGCCACAGACAGAAAGAGAGTGACAGTGAGGGAGACAGCACTGGCAGATGGAGAGACACAGACAGACAGATACAAAAAGAAAAATGTGAAAGAGAAAAAGGAAAAATGTGAAAGAGACAAACAAGGGGGATAGAAATAGAGATGATGGAGGAGTAGTCAACAGAGGAAAGATACTGTAGAAGGAGGGAGAGAGTTAACAGAGGAGAAAGAGATGGATGGAGAGAGAGGAGAAAGAGAAGGATGGAGAGAGAGGAGAAAGAGATGGATGGAGAGAGAGGAGAAAGAGAAGGATGGAGGAATAGTCAACAGAGGAGCCCAGTCTGCAGCCTGTGCTGAGTACTTTGTGAAGTGCTCCACATTAGGGATTACTATTAACTCCAGCTGATAGTGTTTCCAGCACAGAAGTGCCTCTGGTCTGGGGCGAGAGCGTCTAGTCTGGTCTGGGGCGAGAGCGTCTAGTCTGGTCTGGTGTGAGAGCGTCTAGTCTGGGGTGAGAGCGTCTGGTCTGGTCTGGGGTGAGAGCGTCTAGTCTGGTCTGGGGTGAGAGCGTCTAGTCTGGGGTGAGAGCGTCTGGTCTGGGGTGAGAGCGTCTGGTCTGGTCTGGGGTGAGAGCGTCTAGTCTGGTCTGGGGTGAGAGCGTCTGGTCTGGGGTGAGAGCGTCTGGTCTGGGGTGAGAGCGTCTAGTCTGGGACGAGAGCGTCTAGTCTGGGGTGAGAGGAAGTGCGTCTGGTCTGGGGTGAGAGCGTCTAGTCTGGTCTGGGGCGAGAGGAAGAGCGTCTGGTCTGGGGTGAGAGGAAGAGCGTCTGGTCTGGGGCGAGAGCGTCTGGTCTGGGGCGAGAGGAAGTGCGTCTGGTCTGGGGCGAGAGCGTCTAGTCTGGTCTGGGGCGAGAGCGTCTAGTCTGGTCTGGGGTGAGAGCGTCTGGTCTGGGGCGAGAGGAAGAGCGTCTGGTCTGGTCTGGGGCGAGAGCGTCTGGTCTGGGGTGAGAGCGTCTGGTCTGGGGTGAGAGCGTCTGGTCTGGGGTGAGAGCGTCTGGTCTGGGGTGAGAGCGTCTAGTCTGGTCTGGGGCGAGAGCGTCTGGTCTGGGGTGAGAGCGTCTGGTCTGGGGCGAGAGCGTCTAGTCTGGGGTGAGAGCGTCTGGTCTGGGGTGAGAGCGTCTAGTCTGGTCTGGGGCGAGAGCGTCTGGTCTGGGGCGAGAGCGTCTGGTCTGGGGCGAGAGGAAGTGCGTCTCGTCTGGGGTGAGAGCGTCTGGTCTGGGGTGAGAGCGTCTGGTCTGGGGTGAGAGGAAGTGCGTCTCGTCTGGGGTGAGAGCGTCTGGTCTGGGGTGAGAGGAAGAGCGTCTGGTCTGGGGTGAGAGGAAGAGCGTCTGGTCTGGGGTGAGAGGAAGAGCGTCTGGTCTGGGGTGAGAGCGTCTAGTCTGGGGTGAGAGCGTCTGGTCTGGGGCGAGAGCGTCTAGTCTGGTCTGGGGCGAGAGCGTCTGGTCTGGGGCGAGAGCGTCTGGTCTGGGGCGAGAGGACGTGCGTCTGGTCTGGGGCGAGAGCGTCTAGTCTGGGGTGAGAGGAAGAGCGTCTGGTCTGGGGCGAGAGGACGTGCGTCTGGTCTGGGGCGAGAGCGTCTAGTCTGGGGTGAGAGGGAGTGCGTCTGGTCTGGGGCGAGAGCGTCTGGTCTGGGGCGAGAGGAAGAGCGTCTGGTCTGGGGTGAGAGCGTCTGGTCTGGGGTGAGAGGAAGAGCGTCTGGTCTGGGACGAGAGCGTCTGGTCTGGGGTGAGAGGAAGAGCGTCTGGTCTGGGGCGAGAGGAAGAGCGTCTGGTCTGGGGCGAGAGCGTCTGGTCTGGGGCGAGAGGAAGAGCGTCTGGTCTGGGGTGAGAGCGTCTGGTCTGGGGCGAGAGCGTCTAGTCTGGGGCGAGAGGAAGAGCGTCTGGTCTGGGGCGAGAGGAAGTGCGTAAACAAGGGAAATGAGAGAAACAGGGTTTTTGTGTTCCTGTGTGAAGGGGAATCACATTGGGCTAATTGGGAGGAGATTAGGCCTCTGAGGTCCCAGTGTGTGTGTGTGTGTGTGTGTGTGTGTGTGTGTGTTTTGGAGAGAAAACACAAATTAGTCACAAATCAGGCAATTAGATGAAAGCAGCACAGTGCAGCTCAGATCACTAATGCTAATGAACCAGACGCTGAAATGGAACGGCTAAATTACCAAAGAGAGAGAGAGAGAGACAGAGGGAGGGAGAGAGAGAGGGAGAGAGACAGAGAAAGGGAAAATAAAACAGCCCATCGACAGCATGAAACAGCTAAATGGCCAAAAGACAGAGAGAGAGAGAGAGAGAGAGAGAGAGAGAGATGCAACACACCAAGGACAGTAGACATTGCGAGATCAGAGGCTGCTACAGAGAGCCGTGGAGTGGAGTGAAGTGGAGAAATGGAGCTTCCATGACATCACACTTTGGCCATGCTCACATTACCAGGCTGAAGTGATTGACATCAAATGACCTCCCTTAATGTGACACAGATCTCCAACTGGACGTGTTAGGGGACTTGGCATGGTGTTCCAGCTGTGGCATATTCTCCCATACTTTCCCAAAAGGCCAGGAGGCTAATATGGAGAGCTAGCACATAGAAGCCTCTAATCATATAAGTGCTCACACGTATCATATAATCCTGTCTAAGATCGCCATCTAGTACATCTCTTATCAGCTCTCTTAGGCGCAATGTAATCTTCTTCTCTGGCCAGAGCTGGGCTACTCTATGGAGGTATGTATGTATGTGATAATGAGACAAAACTCCCATGACTTACATGAAGGTGTCATAGAAAAGAGAATCAGCTGACTACAATAAATTGTACGGGTTATAGGATGTAATGTAATATAATTCCAAATAGGCTATAATAATGTAATTAATATATTGTGATGTTAGTTCATATAGCTAATCCATTGTCATATCAACATTCATATGTCTTTTATTAAATATTATTTTATCGGGGCAAAAGAAATCATCACTGGGTGCTTTGGTGCTGAACCAGACATACAGGACTGTATCTTCAGTAAGCGGCGACCAAATCTTAGGTGGCAATGGTGGGGCATTGGGCTCAGAAGGTGGGCAATGCCACCGTGTGCCTTCTCACCACGCCACCCACCCCACCCCCTGGTGCCAACCCCTGCCCTCTCCCTCCATGACAGTAATGTTGCTGGCATATAGACTATTGAAGTGGCACTGCTGTGTATTGTCTATAGCTCTGTGGTAAACATGAATCAGGAGTGCCAGGGCAATGTAAGGCTTACACTGCCCTCTACAGGCTGATAATTATATTACAACACATCAGCCTTATTTATAAACTAGAATTCAGAACTCAGTGATTACTCTGGTTTAATTTGTAAAGCAAGTTTAGTCTGGATCATGTTATTATTCTCATCCAGTACTGGTACAGAGACTAGAGATGAGGCGGATCATATCAGTTCACTGTAAAAGGTCCCAGATTGCTCTGGAAATGTTTTTATGCTCTCTGTTCTTGATTATGTTTCATTTGTTTAAACAGTTAACTGGAAAACAATGAAGTAATGTATAGTTTGTTTATTTAATTTTGGTTAAGGGGTTAAGTGTGTTTGGTCACTGCTTTATCATCATGTGTCTTTTTTTTTGGGGGGGGGGGGGGGGGGTATTCAGGTTGCATGTCTATGTATGTCTGTCTGTATGTCTATGCTGTTCCCTACAACCCAGTGAGTCAACTGCAGAGTTCTGTAACTCATCAACCCACAGCCTAAATATGTGTGTGTGTGTGTGTGTGTGTGTGTGTGTGTTTGTGTGTGTGTTAGCAGTGTGTTTGCTCTGTGTGTGTGTGTGTGTTTGTGTCCGCAGTGTGTTTGCTGTGTGTGTGTATGTATGTATGTGTGTGTGTGTGTTTGTGTCGGCAGTGTGTGTGTGTGTGTTTGCTGTGTGTGTGTGTGTGTGTGTGTGTGTGTGTGTGTGTGTGTGTGTGTTTGTGTCAGCAGTGTATTTGCTGTAGTTTCATGTGGGCCGTTAGAGAGACCAGTCAGTCGGTCAGTCAGTCGGTCAGTCAGTCAGTCTGGCACCTCTTGCAGCGCGAGCCGTCCTGCTCCGGTCCAGACGTGTAGTCGAGAAAGCGCAAATGGCGACGAGCATAGTAGCACTGGCGTTGCTCGGCCTGCTGCTGCCCCTGCCAAGGAGTGGACTAGCAGGAGCCCCAGCCTGGGAGACGGTTAGTGTGTGTGTGTGTGTGTGTGTGTGTGTGTGTGTAAAAGAGAGGGTGAGTGGAAATCTCTGAGCAGGGAAGGGGAAGCTCTGGAGTTTGTAAATAGTTGGGACATCTGTAAAGTGCATTGACCCCTCAAACCTCTGCTGTTTCTGCTCCCTGGGGAAAGCTTGATTTAAAATGTTTAATACAGTTTCTTGGCATGAAATCACTCAGCTGCATATGGAAGTCCTCATTTTTATCGGGTGAAGTTACAGAGCAGTCAGACTATTTGGTTTACGCTCTCCTCGACAGACAACTGTGTATGTTAACTCATGAAGTCGCACACAGAACAGTCGGTGACACCAATGACTGGGTCCTTGTGAATTAAAAATGTTCCTCAAACAGCCCTGACATGATTTACACTAACATGATGTTGACCATAGCCTGATTTATTTACACTAACAATAACATGATCTTGACCACAGCCTGATTTATTTACACTAATAAAAACATGATCTCTATCCTAATTTTCACCCCAATAAAACAGGTTTTATCTGTCATAATCCTCGCACCCAGAATGTCATCCGGCAGTTAGCTGATGTATAGTTTTAATGGATCGCCCAAATATAGTAGGGGAGTCTGACAGGACCATATGAAATGAATGGATGCCCTAGCGTGAGTTTGGGTTATTTTTCTCCACCGATAATGCCATATGAAATGAATGGATGCTCTAGTGTGAGTTTGGGTTATTTGTGATGACAAAGCCATATGAAATGAATGCATGTGCTAGCGTGAGGTAGGTCTTCTTGCTAGCGTGAGGTGGGTTATATCTGTCTTCTTGCTAGCGTGAGGTGGGTTATATCTGTCTTCTTGCTAGCGTGAGGTGGGTTATATCTGTCTTCTTGCTAGCGTGAGATGGGTTATATCTGTCTTCTTGCTAGCGTGAGGTGGGTTATATCTGTCTTCTTGCTAGCGTTAGGTGGGTTATATCTGTCTTCTTGCTAGCGTGAGATGGGTTATATCTGTCTTCTTGCTAGCGTGAGGTGGGTTATATCTGTCTTCTTGTCTTTCAGAGCTTCCTAAACTCACTGGACCCCCACGATACTGAATATTACTTTGGCACCATCGCTACTGATGCAGGTTGTCGCACTCCGGTTATAGACGCTTTTTTATCACATCACATTTACACACTCTGCGAGTCTAACTGACCAACTCTTTTTATTACATCACATTTACACACCCTGCGAGGCTAACTGACCAACTCTTTTTATCACATCACATTTACACACCCTGTGAGGCTAACTGACCAACTCTTACTGCTCCCCCCTCCTCAGTGCCTGACTTTGAGCTACTGTGGACAGACTGTCTTTGGGATGAGGCGTCTGCTGAGCTCCAGAGCCCCAGGCGCTGTGTTCTTCACACCCAGAGCGGGAGCTTGCTGCTGGGCCGCGGTGAGCAGGAGGGGTCCCTGTCCTGCCCCAGTGTGGTGGAGACGAGGCTGAACTCCACCGCGAGCACCGTGCGGAAGAGCGAGCCCGGGTGCTGTGAGACCCTGGAGGCGCTGGCCCCGCCCCACGCCAGAGCCGCCCTCTCTCTCTGCAGGGGGTGCATGGTGAGTCAGACCTGCAGGGGGCACTCTGGGGTATTAGTGCGGCTGTAACTGCAGACGGGGCATCAGTGCTATTACAGGAGTCAGGATGGAGCATCAGTGCATTTAGGGTGGAGCATCAGTGCTGATACTGCAGTCAGGGTGGAGCATCAGTGCAGTCAGGGTGGAGCATCAGTGCTGATACTGCAGTCAGGATGGAGCATCAGTGCAGTAACTGCAGTCAGGATGGAGCATCAGTGCTGTTACTGCAGTCAGGGTGGAACATCAGTGCAGTCAGGATGGAGCATCAGTGCTGTTACTGCAGTCAGGGTGGAGCATCAGTGCTGTTACTGCAGTCAGGGTGGAGCATCAGTGCTGTTACTGCAGTCAGGGTGGAACATCAGTGCAGTCAGGATGGAGCATCAGTGCTGTTACTGCAGTCAGGGTGGAGCATCAGTGCTGTTACTGCAGTCAGGGTGGAGCATCAGTGCTGTACTGCAGTCAGGGTGGAGTGGTGTAGTGCTGTCACTGCAGTCAGGGTGGAGTGGTGTAGTGCTGTTACTGCAGTCAGGGTGGAGCGGTGTAGTGCTGACCCTAAAGGCAGAACTCAGAAAGCACTGGCCAATCTTCCCTTACAGTAACTCTTAGAGGTGTTTCTCTGACCACCGTGGCAGCAGCCATCCATTTCTGACCACTTTGGCCTGCTGTTGCAAGACTGTATCATGCTTGTGTGAGTGATGACCAGTCCAGTGACTCTGATGTTCCAGCATGGTGTGGTTGTGATGGTGTGGTTGTGATGTTCCAGAAAGGTGTGGTTGTATCAGGCTGTATCATGCTTGTTGTGATGACCAGTCCAGTGACTCTGATGTTCTAGCATGGTGTGGTTGTGATGTTCCAGAATGGTGTGGTTGTGATGTTCCAGAATGGTGTGGTTGTGATGTTCCAGCATGGTGTGGTTGTGATGGTGTGGTTGTGATGGTGTGGTTGTGACGGTGTGGTTGTGATGTTCCAGCATTGTGTAGTTGTGATGGTGTAGTTGTGACGGTGTAGTTGTGATGGTGTGGTTGTGACGGTGTGGTTGTGATGTTCCAGCATGGTTTGGTTGTGATGGTGTGGTTGTGACGGTGTGGTTGTGATGTTCCAGCATGGTGTAGTTGTGATGGTGTAGTTGTGACGGTGTAGTTGTGACGGTGTGGTTGTGATATTCCAGCACGGTGTGGTTGTGACGGTGTGGTTGTGATGGTGTGGTTGTGATGTTCCAGCATGGTGTGGTTGTGACGGTGTGGTTGTGACGGTGTGGTTGTGATGGTGTGGTTGTGATGTTCCAGCATGGTGTGGTTGTGATGGTGTGGTTGTGACGGTGTGGTTGTGACGGTGTGGTTGTGATGGTGTAGTTGTGATGGTGTGGTTGTGATGGTGTGGTTGTGATGGTGTGGTTGTGACGGTGTGGTTGTGACGGTGTGGTTGTGATGTTCCAGCATGGTGTGGTTGTGACGGAGGGGAGGAGGCTGCACATCCGCCCGCTGCTACAGAAGCATGTCCCCCTGGCACCACCCAACATGCCTCCACACAGCCTGACCCTCATAGGCATGCACCTCACCCAGAGGGCTACTGGGGCTGCAGCAGCTGTGACCCCATCACCCGACAAAGCCCTCGAGGGGATACACGTCCCACAAAGGCCCACGGCAGCTACAAACCCTTCGTCCAGTGCAGGTCAGGCTTGGGCGCTCAACAGCTGTGAGAGGGGTGTCTTATTGATTATTGGCTGTGATTCTGTTATCAGGAAATGCACTGTGTAATGCTACAATTAAGCAATAAGCTCCGAGAGGCCGTAGGTTACACTGATTCTACAACAGCTGAGGGATGTTGTTAGGCACGACGCGCTAGCGGAGTAAAACCCCCCTTAGCTGTTGTAGAGTCAGTGTAGCCTCCGGACTCGAGTGGCTTATTGCTTTTCTAAAACTGTATAAATACCTGACAAAGTTTCATAAAGTAAAGGCACAGCAACTAGAAATATAAAGAGATAATCATTCTTAACTTTTGTATCAAGTTATGGTAGCGCAGTAATATAGAACGAAAAGCGGTCAAGGTGTATGTTTATGCTGGATTTTACAACGGCATCGAACGCGATTCAGCCAATCACAATCAAGGACCGGAACTATCAGTTTTAGAATATACTATAATACTGTGTAAGTAATGTGTAAGTAAATGTGTGTATGTTAGTAATGTGCATATGAGTGTGTGTGTGTGTGTGTTTGTCCTCCAGTCCAGCAGAGGCAGCGGCGGGCTGCTCTGAGCTCTGAGGTGTCTCATCTGGAGCTGCTGGTGGTCGTGGGGTCTGATGTCCAGCAGGTGCATCGTCAGGACACAGAGAGATACATCCTCACCAACCTCAACATCGTGAGTTGCACTGTGTGTGTGTGTGTGTGTGTGTGTGTGCATGTGTGTGTGTGTGTGTGTGAGTGTGTGTGTGTGTGTGTGTTTGTGTGTGTGTACGTACATTGTCAGGACCCCCAAGAGATACATCCTCATCACCAACCTCAACATCATGAGTGGTACGGTGTGTGTGTGTGTGTGTGTGTGTGTGTGTATGTGTGTGTGTGTCCCTCCTCTCTCTCCAGGCTTCAGAGCTCCTGAGAGACGCCACTCTGGGGGCCAACATGAGAGTCCACCTGGTCCGCATGATCATCCTCACAGAGCACGAGGTAAGAGTCCACCTGGTCCGCATGATCATCCTCACAGAGCACGAGGTAAGAGTCCACCTGGTCCGCATGATCATCCTCACAGAGCACGAGGTAAGAGTCCACCTGGTCCGCATGATCATCCTCACAGAGCACGAGGTAAGGGTCAGTCACCCCCCTCATGAGGTACAGTGTGTGACCATTCGGACGGGATTAGTTTTCTGTGGAGGAGGGTGAATTTGTGTGATATTTCTTCAGCTGTAGCCTGTAGAATACCCGAGTATCATCACAAGCACTTAATCGTAGCCTGCAGTTGTCCCTGATATATTGAGCATATAACAAATAAACTTGAACTTGACACTGAACTAATGAGTAAACATTACTCAGGCGCTTGATGGTGTTTTTAAGCCCCCACAGTGATGAGTGTGTGCTGAGTGTGTGCTGAGTGTGTGATGGGTGTGTAATGGGTGTGTGATAAGTGTGTGATGTGTGTGTGATGAGTGTGTGATGAGTGTGTGTTGAGTGTGTGATGAGTGTGTGTGATGAGTGTGTGATGAGTGTGTGTGATGAGTGTGTGTGATGAGTGTGTGTGTTGAGTGTGTGTGATGAGTGTGTGTTGAGTGTGTGATGAGTGTGTGTGATGAGTGTGTGTTGAGTGTGTGTGATGAGTGTGCGTGATGAGTGTGTGTGATGAGTGTGTGTGTTGAGTGTGTGTGTTGAGTGTGTGTGATGAGTGTGTGTGATGAGTGTGTGTTGAGTGTGTGTGATGAGTGTGTGATGAGTGTGTGTGATGAGTGTGTGATGAGTGTGTGTGTTAAATGTGTGATGAGTGTGTGTGATGAGTGTGTGTGATGAGTGTGTGGGATGAGTGTGTGTTGAGTGTGTGTGATGAGTGTGTGTGATGAGTGTGTGTTGAGTGTGTGTGTTGAGTGTGTGTGATGAGTGTGTGTTGAGTGTGTGTGATGAGTGTGTGATGAGTGTGTGTGATGAGTGTGTGTGTGATGAGTGTGTGTGTTGAGTGTGTGTGATGAATGTGTGTGATGAGTGTGTGTGATGAGTGTGTGATGATGAGTGTGTGTGTTGAGTGTGTGTGATGAGTGTGTGATGAGTGTGTGATGAGTGTGTGTGATGAGTGTGTGTGTTGAGTGTGTGTGTTGAGTGTGTGTGATGAGTGTGTGATGTGTGTGTGATGAGTGTGTGTGATGAGTGTGTGTGATGAGTGTGTGTGATGAGTGTGTGATGAGTGTGTGTGATGAGTGTGTGATGAGTGTGTGTGATGAGTGTGTGATGAGTGTGTGTGATGAGTGTGTGTGATGAGTGTGTGCTCTTTCTCATCTTCCTCCTCTCTGCCCTCCAGCCCGAGATCCAGATCTCCACCAACATCTCGTCATCTCTGCGAAGTGTGTGTCAGTGGGGTCGTAAGGTCAACCCAGCCAACGACTCTGACCCTCTACATGCAGACCTTCTGCTATATATCACACGGTCAGAGAAAACACACACTCCTGTGTGTGCTAGAGAACACACACTCCATAACCTCACACTGACCCCGTACATGCAGACCTTCTGCTATCACACGTTCAGAAGAAACACACACTCATGTGTGTGTGTTAAAAAGCATGTACTCCATAACATCACATTCACCAACTACACGCAGACCTCTGCTATATATCACACCGTCAGAGAAAACACACACTCATATGTGTGTGCATTAGAGAACACACACTCCATAACATCACATACTGTAGACATGGTCATATAAGACACTCGCCATAAAATTGTCTGCGGTCCCCATAGAGACTGAACACTCCATAACCTCTTCTGCAGTTGCAGCTGCAGTGTCTTTTAGATTACACCCATCCCCCTCTATGAGGTCACCTTATTTCTCTCTTGTCATTGGCTCATCACAGATTTGACCTGGTGCTGCCCAATGGGAACAAGCTTGTGAGGGGGGTGACTCAGCTGGGCGGAGCCTGCTCCAGCCAATGGAGTTGCGTCATCACAGAGGACACTGGGTTTGACCTGGGCATCACCATCGCTCATGAGATCGGACACAGGTAACAGCTCTCCCTGAGCTCTGTGTTATTTGGATAGTTAGTAAGTCCACTTTGTGTTATTCGAGTCTAAAAGATGAGACTTGGTTTTAATCCACCCTGAGCTCTGTGTTATTTGGATAGTTAGTAAGTCCACTTTGTGTTATTCGAGTCTAAAAGATGAGACTTGGTTTTAATCCACCCTGAGCTCTGTATTATTTGGATAGTTAGTAAGTCCACTTTGTGTTATTCGAGTCTAAAAGATGAGACTTGGTTTTAATCCACCCTGAGCTCTGTGTTATTTGGATAGTTAGTAAGTCCACTTTGTGTTATTCGAGTCTAAAAGATGAGACTTGGTTTTAATCCACCCTGAGCTTGTGCTCAAACTATAATGTACCAACCAACATTATCCACAAGACCTAACCTCTAGCTGCTCTTGTTCATCTCCCAGCCCCCTAACATACCATGTTCATATCATTAGCTAGTTCCCTCTGCTGGTCACATTATGTATTATAGTTGATTCATTGCATATCAACACACACTTGTCTCAGCGTATGCTCTCACCCTACATCAGAAATGTACAGGGTTTTCATGATCTCTGAAAATGTTATGTGGTGTTTACTGGCTATTTCACTTACAGGTTACGTTATTGTGAACATGTAACAGTAGCCAGTTGGGACGCAGATGTGTAGGTTGTTTGTGAGGTTAACTGCTTCCTCCTGGCGCCTTAGCAGATGTACTACTGAGTGATGCTAGCACCCTGGGGATTTAGCTCACTTGCTAACACACTCGATTACCATTTTAAGGTTCTGCATGTTGCGGGTGCGAGTGCAGAGCTGAGTCATGCAGCCAACACAACGCAGGTTTCATACACGTGATGAGCTTGTGAGTGTGTGTTTATTTGTGTTTTTGTGTTTTTGTTTGTGTGTTTGTTAGCTTTGGCATAAATCACGATGGGACAGGTAACACCTGCAGCAGTAGTGGCTTCATGATGGCGTCAGACGGAGGCTACAACAGCATGGATCTCACCTGGTCTCAGTGCAGCAGGGAGCAGCTGCTCCGCTTCTTCAGGTAGTTACAGCGCACTGCCTGCAGGGGTCACTCAATACATGGACGCTGGGTGATCTGAAAAGAAAAGAAACAAGACATACTGGACCTCCTAAACAACCAAACACCTTCCCATCATGTTGAGGCAAAATAAACACTTCTCAGCATCCCAGCCTCAAGCAGCCATAAAATGGGCCTAAATAAACAAAGAGGAACATTATTTACTTACTATTTATGTTTTGCTCAAACACACACTTATCACTCAAACAAACACTGTACACATCCATCTCAGGAAGCCTTACAGTCTAAACAAACAGCTTTGAGCCGACTAAACCTCTTGTAGGTGTGTGTGTGTGTGTGTGTTTAAGCGCACGTGTTTCCCTCTGTTTGGCAGCGCAGGGAAAGCTGAGTGCGTGGCAGACCTGCCAGTGATGGCCGGCTCTCTGCAGGACTGGAAGCCTGGCCTGTACTACGGGGTGGACGACCAGTGCAGGATCGCCTTTGGCAGCTCCGCCCGGGCCTGCTCCTTCACAGCCAATGACATGGTGAGAACACACCACCAGCCAATCAGCAGCAAGACAATCATAGAGTGAGAGCCAGCTAGCCAATCACATAGTGAGAACAAGCTAACCAATCACATACTGAGAACCAGCTAGCCAATCACATAGTGAGAACCAGCTAACCAATCACATGGTGAGAACACACCACCAGCCAATCAGCAGCAAGACAATCATAGAGTGAGAGCCAGCTAGCCAATCACATGGTGAGAACCAGCTAGCCAATCATGTGCTTGGAACACACTAGCCATTACATGGCAGTAAGTCCGATGAGAACCTTCTAACATGGTGAGAAAACCCACTAGCAAGTCTGATGAGAACCTTCTAACATGGTGAGAACCCACTAGCAAGTCTGATGAGAACCTTCTAACATGGTGAGAACCCACTAGCAAGTCCGATGAGAACCTTCAAACATGGTGAGAACCCACTAGCAAGTCCGATGAGAATCTTCTAACATGGTGAGAACCCACTAGCAAGTCCACTGAGAATCTTCTAACATGGTGAGAACCCACTAACAATCGCAAGTCTGATGAGAACCTTCTAACATGGTGAGAAGAATCCACTAGCAAGTCCACTGAGAACCTTCTAACACGGTGAGAACCCACTAACAATCGCAAGTCTGATGAGAACCTTCTAACATGGTGAGAACCCACTAACAATCGCAAGTCTGATGAAAACCTTCTAACATGGTGAGAACCCACTAACAATCGCAAGTCTGATGAGAACCTTAATGAAATGCTTGTGACCTTTACTGGCATCATGATAGAACAGTCTGTTCTGAGAGTGGTGATCTCACAGTGAGTAAGAGTCATAGCTGGAGAAAGAGCTGAGCTGAGGTGTGTGTGTGTGTGTGTGTGTGTGTGTGTGTGTGTGTGTGTGTGTGTGTGGAGAAAGAGGCTTTCTGGGTTTTGAGGGTGAGCTGAGGTGTGTGTGTGTGTGTGTGTGGAGAAAGAGGCTTTCTGGGTTTTGAGGGTGAGCTGAGGTGTGTGTGTGTGTGTGTGTGTGGAGAAAGAAGTGAGGTGGTGGTTTTGAGTTCAGGCCTGTAGATATTTTTAGCATCCCAGATTTCTGAGCTTGTCATGTGCTTCAGAACATTATAGGACTCAGGAGCGGAGTGGTAATCGGGAGAATTGGGAGAATTGGGAGAATTCCCAGTCAGCCGGTAATGTTTTGAGGCCAGGCTGATTTCTGTGATCTTAAATAGGGTATGATATCACTGTTGGCATGAATGGTTCGCTCTCCATCAGCCTGGACTGTGCAATCGCAGTCTCTCACTCTCACTCCCCACAGCCCTGGTCATAACGTAGTAACAACTATGGCCTGACATGCAGGTATGAGATGGGTATGAGACGAGTATGAGATGGGTGTGAGATGGGTACGAGATGAGATGGGTATGAGGTGGGTATGAGATGGGTATGAGATGAAGTGGGTATGAGATGAAGTGGGTATGAGATGAAGTGGGTATGAGATGAGATGGGTATGAGATGGGCATGAGATGGGTATGAGATGAGATGGGTATGAGATGAAGTGGGTATGAGATGAGATGGGTATGAGATGTGTATGAGATGAGATGGGTATGAGATGAGATGGGTATGAGATGAGATGAGTATGAGATGACATGGGTATGAGATGTGTATGAGATGAGATGGGTATGAGATGAGATGAGTATGAGATGAGAATAGTATGAGATGAGATGGGTATGAGATGAGATGGGTATGAGATGGGTATGAGATGAGATGGGTATGAGATGGGTATGAGATGAGATGAGATGGGTATGAGATGAGATGAGTATGAGATGGGAATCAGATGGGTATGAGATGAGATGAGTATGAGATGAGAATAGTATGAGATGAGATGGGTATGAGATGAGATGGGTATGAGATGGGTATGAGATGAGATGGCTATGAGATGGGTATGAGATGAGATGAGATGGGTATGAGATGAGATGAGTATGAGATGGGAATGAGATGGGTATGAGATGAGATGGGTATGAGATGGGTATGAGATGAGATGAGATGGGTATGAGATGAGATGAGTATGAGATGGGAATGAGATGGGTATGAGATGAGATGAGTATGAGATGGGTATGAGATGAGATGGGTATGAGATGAGATGGGTATGAGATGAGATGGGTATGAGATGGGTATGAGATGAGATGGGTATGAGATTTTTTTTTTCCCGTCATCTACTTCCTGAATTTTTGGTCAACGATACCCGGGACACCGAACCACCGGGGCACATGACATTTGGTGGGTATGTAGCCCCACTAGACTTTTACGGAAAAAATTTGTTTTGTCCCTGGGGGCCACTCCCCCCCCCGTGCTGGGCCCCCCGAACCGCAAAAAAGCAGTTTTTCCTAAATAACTACCTGAACCGTGGCACTGAGGATGAAGAATCTTTTATGGTATGTTGGTCTCAAGGGCCCACATCAATCTGGCCCATAATCACTCATTTGTGATTTGCACCCCCCCCGGTAAAAAATGAAAATGCAATATTATTCTGCTTTAATCGCCCCTATCTTCAGTTAAGATGTTCAGAACTGCACCAAATGTTATGTGTATGATTGACCTGGCATTCTCTGGGGATATGCCAAGTTTCGTAGAATTTCATCCATGGGGGGGTCTAAAAAAAATTAGGTTATGTGTACATTTAGTGACTGTACACTCATTGGCCTGTAGATGGCGGTGCACACATATACACATGCACACACACACAGGCACCCACATACTATCGGTATTAGAACGGCCGATACATAATTACAAATTCAGTAGGATTAAAAGAAAGCCAAAATAAATATTCATCATCATCATCATGGCTGCATTTCCAGTATTGGCGATAAGTAGTCGTTTGTCCACTAGATGGCGCGTCGTTGCAGTGAGACGTAATTTTGTTGGAAGTTAAAAGTGGGTTGGAAAAACAATGGACGCTTCATACAAGGAGTGTAGTTTACCGCAGAGAACGTCTAATAAGGATAGGATGATGTTCACATGAAATGTAATTTCCATTTCTTCTTGAAGCCGAAATAAATCTGAGGATGTTTATCGGACATGCTTGGTTTTTACTGCAGGTACGTTAATCTTATAATATCAATAAGGACCTAGGTAATGTTACCATTAGCGTTGGTTGAGTGATGGAGGCCAATTTGATTGATTGCATTTGTAGAAAACTATAATGCGGTTATACTGTACCAAGCAAATTGATAGCAGCACTGTAATTGTATCTTTCGACTGTCATTTGTTGCACGTGCTAGCCTGGGTGTTCCCATGCTGCCTTGCGCGCGATTTGATTCACGCTGCTAAGGCAGCCTGGAGACCATGGAGCAAATTTTCGCCTGAGATAGGGAACCAATCACATAACAGGTGGGAAAGCAAGACGATGATGAGCTATGCACAGACGCATTTGATAGACATCCGTGGCAGCCAATAAACGGATCTGGGCATTTTTTTCAAATATGAGAAAATGAACGTTTGGTTCCCAGACCACGTCTCATTGAGAAGTGGTGGCGCTAGCCAGGCTATGCACGTGCTACAAAAATCATTCTGTGCAATGGAAGATTTACCAACGTTACACCGGTCTGATACAGTTTTGCATACATGCGTGAGACTGAGACGCCTATTTATTTTGTTTTAGGTGCGTGCAGAGTGTGAGAGGGGAATCGATGTGCTTTGATTCCAGCTTGGTAGTTGTAGTCTGTGAAATTAAAAAGCACGTGTGTGTGAAGTATCCAATGACACCCTCATTTCATGATGGCTGCTTTAGCAACACACCTTAAGCTACTGTGTAGTGGGTCCCATTTAGAAGTGGCTACTTCATTCGCGCTTTCCTTGACTCATGGAGCTGCGTGAATTTTATTACAACTTTTCGCCACGATATGGCAGTTTAAGTCCGCTTGATACTGTAAGGCGTAGCCATTGGTTTCCAAAGGAGATTTTATTTGTGTCGCCAGCATAGCCTATTGACAATTTATGTTGTAAATAGGCCTATCTTATAAGCCTACCTGTAGCTTAGGGAAGCTAACAGCTTTCTATTAGGATCTAGTTTGTTAGTTACAGTTTTGTCATAACTCCCTAATGCATTTTTGCATTTAGAATAGCCAGAGCGTGGATATCTCAATCGGAAAATTATACAATATGGGTGAACCCAGCCTAATCTGCCCGCTATTTATTTTTTGATTTCTTAAAAGATTGAGCTTGGTCTGGTGAAAGCCAGACTAGCCATGGAACTGAGTTACACAATGCAAGGGAACATGAATCAGCCTATATTTGCACGAACAATAACGGACAACAGCTCTTCAACTTTGGCCCGTTAAAATGTGTATGAACAGTCTAGCGACGCATTTCATCAAGGCCCATTTGGACATGTCGGGTATTTGCACCACTGGTTAGATGTAAAACAGCATTTCGTTTCAGACTACTGTTACTTAATTTGTGCATTAACAATAACGTTTCAGACTACTGTTACTTAATTTGTGCATTGACAGTAAAGCAGGGGTCTCAAACACCCGGCCCGCGGGCCAAATCCGGCCCGCGTCCTGCCCAATTCCGGCCCGCGACGTATGACAAAATAATAATGTAATCCGGCCCTTGAGGCTATTAATTGCGACAAACAACGATACTGATTAAAATAGACGATAGATCCAGGTACGGTGACAAATCTCATTTGTAGGCCTACTCTGCTCCACTATGTGCAAGACATCCAGAGCTTGATTCAAACCTAAAATCGTTGCGCAAAGTTTTCAGGAAATACTTGTATTACACGCGAGAAACACAAAGACGTGCATATGTAATGACGCGGAAGCGATGCAGGCCATAGTGTTGCAGAAATTGAAGCAGAAATTAAGCAGAAATAGGCCTACACCAAATGTTGAAAAACGTTCACGTTTGATGAAGTCTTAGGTAAGCTATGTTATTCACCTATTCTAATTCTGAAGGAGAATATCCTTTTGGAGATTATGATCGATCGTCTATGACAGTGATAGTCACGGTGCGTCTGTGAATGGAGGTGCGTGTATACAACGGTGTCCACTAAGCATACCATGCTTGTTTCGACCCTCTGCCCAACATAGCTTGGAGGTTGCAGTGGTAATCGTGATGATAGTGTCCGTAATGGATGTGGTACAGACAGCAGGGCTAGTAGAAATAGGGCTCTAAAGAACTACAAAGTCACCCGCAATATGATGCGAACTTCTGGGTAGGCTACTGCAGATTACCCGCGATAGGAACTGTTTGACCAGAATACTTTATTGTAGGCCTATATTGTAGTAATCTATTACTAAACCACAACATCTTAGGTGTTGGCATACATCTTAGGTGTTTTCCTGTTCATTTGTTATGTGGGTAATATGAAAAAAGGAAAGTAAACCTGCTTAAATATGTTCATCCAGTATTTACTGAAAGGTGCATAATTTGAGGTGCTTGCCATCCAGTGACAAATTAGATGGGTAAATTTACCCCCTTCATAAACTTTTGTTTTACTCAAAGATTTTTACATTTACAGTAGGACTTTATCTCTGACCACTTTCAAGCCATGGCCTTTTGACATTTTGATATAAAAATCCAATGGTGTTGGCAATGGCTTTCTTAACCCTGATGCCTAGTTTGCCAGGTTTAAAAAAGTTATGAGAGGAAATATTTTTATTTGGTGTGAAACACACACACATACCTGTTTTTATGTTTTTCATTTATTTTATAATTTGTATTAATATTTATTTTATCATTATTTTATTTATAAGCTAAGGTTGCTAGCACAGGTGTCTAAAACTAGATAAAAACACTTGCACTTTCTGTTTGCAGTTTTGTGTGGTATTTGAAAAAAAGAACATTGCATTTTCAGAAATAGCCGGCCCTCCAATCAGATGACGTTGGCAGAATTGGCCCCCAGCTCATTTGAGTTTGAGACCCCTGCAGTAAAGTATTACATGAACTAAAGATGACTAAAATCTTATGTAGAAGAAGAAACATTCACAAAAAATCCATCCATCCAAAAATGACCTTTGTTTTTGATAGCTGTTGAAAACGGCATGGAACTGACAGAGATGTTTTTGTTTATAAATAAATAAATAACATGCTGATACCTTTTGCTTTTCCCAAATACAATGTTGCCTACAGGTGTAAGTGACCTTTCATCAATCCAGTTGCAATGGATGAACTGTGATGAACTGCCCTACTTGTGATTGTTTAGAGATTTTAAAGGTTTTATAACAATGCTACATCTTCTTTGGCTATTCTACAATCTATTCACCTTTTCAGCACCAGTAGGCTACTTTCTGTGCAGCCGCACACACACACACTCAGGCATGCCAAACAAGCATACACAAAAGTTTCAAGAGTGGGGGATGGAGTAAAATATGGAGATAAATTGAAGTGTGATTTATTTTCGCGGAACGGATGTACAGGACTGAGCGGCGGTCATATTTTGTACCGCTATGCGGTACATCTAGTTCTTTATTAGGATCCCCATTAGCTTGCCTAAAAAGGGTCGCTAGTCTCCCTGGGGTCCTGTAGTAAAAAACTAATTAATCATCAACATTACAAGTGTTAAAATATAACATTGGAATTACATTCCATTTATATTCTGTCTGTCTTAAAAACACAATAATAAGAAGAGGACATAGTGACTAATATGCCTGACTCTAACTTACAGTAAGAAAATGCCACCTTAGTGACATATCTGACACAGTTTTCAATGTTTTTAATATCCAAAGAGAGCCTATTGAATTGGGCCACTACCCATTAACCCCGCCCCCTGTCCAGAGGGAGCTGCTGGACCTTGAAATCTCCCAGTAATATAGCGAACGAGATAGAGGCTTTCTGGGGTATTAACAGTGATATAGCAGTCCAAAAGAGATAGAGGCTTTCTGGGGTATTAACAGTGATATAGCAGTCCAAAAGAGATAGAGGTTATCTGGGGTATTAACAGTGATATAGCAGTCCAAAAGAGATAGAGGCTTTCTGGGGTATTAACAGTAATATAGCAGTCCAAACGAGATAGAGGCTTTCTGGGGTATTAACAGTAATATAGTGTGTCTGTATGTGTGTGTGTGTGTTTATTAGATGTGAGCTGAGCAGTGTATGTGTGTGTTTATTAGAGGTGAGCTGAGCAGTGTGTGTGTGTGTGTGTGTTTATTAGAGGTGAGCTGAGCAGTGTGTGTGTGTGTGTGTGTGTGTGTGTGTGTGTGTGTGTGTGTTTATTAGAGGTGAGCTAAGAGATGTGTGTGTGTGTGTGTGTCCTCCTCAGGAAGCGTGTCGTGTGCTGTCCTGCCACACGGCTCCTGGAGACCAGACTTCCTGCACACGCCTGCTGGTGCCACTGCTGGACGGCACAGAGTGCGCCCCTAACCAGGTGCCCTCTACACACACACACACACACACACACACACACACACACACACCTGTCTCTTAACCCTGAGTCCTCTAACCCTGGTGTCCTTGCCTTGTGTCCCCTACCCCTGTGCTCTGACTCTGCTGTGCTGCTGTGCTGCTGCGCTGCTGTGCTGCTGTGCTGCTGTGCTGCTGTGCTGCTGTTCCCAGTGGTGCCTGAAGGGGCGCTGTGTCTCCCCCTCCTCTCTGAGCGGCTCCATGGTGGTGCACGGCTCCTGGTCCCGCTGGTCCGAGTTCTCCCCCTGCTCACGCACCTGTGGAGGGGGCATCACCTTCAGGAAGCGCCAGTGCAACAACCCCAGGTGGGAGACACACAGACTCTCACACACACACACACACATGCACACCCACACACACTTACATGTGCACATACACATAGGCTCACATACACACACAAACACAAACACAAACACAAACACGCACACGCACACGCACATGCACACACACACGCACATGCACACACACCTAGTTCTCCCCAGTTCTCCCCCTGATCATGTACTTGTGGAGGGGCCATCACCAACACACACACACACACACACACACACACACACACACACACACATACACATAATACACAAACATGCCCATGCACGCACGCACACACACACACACACACACACACACACACACACACACATACACATAATACACAAACATGCCCATGCACGCACGCACACACACACACACACACACACACACACATACACACACACACATGAACACACACACACACACTCACACACACACACACACATACACACCCACAGCTCAGCCACGCTGTTGTTAATGGTCACTGAAGTGTGTATCTGTCCCCAGACCTGCGTTCGGAGGGAGAGAGTGTGAAGGGGTGGACACTGAGGCTGAACTTTGTCACCGTCAGGTAACGTTCCCCAGGTCATATTTACAGTACAGGTCAAAAGGTCATGTTTACAGTGCAGTGGCCATCAAGGGTCCTACTGCTGTATCTCCCCTGCTCTGCCCTGTGTGTCAGTGGAGTGCCTGTGTGGAGGGGCTGATAGGCCATATGCACGGGAGAGCCTGATGTATTTTGCTCAGGGTGAAATCTCAGGATGCTTGTAAACATCCGTGCCCATAGACATGAGTGCCATGCTAGTCGCCAAAACAGTTGTTGTTGTTGCTGTTGCTGTTGCTGTTGCTGTTGCTGTTGTTGTTGTTGTTGTTGTTGTTTATTTGTGTTACTTCCATATACGTTGTTTACCTAATATCAGGAAAACGTGTAACCGTATGAAAATGTCATTTCAAAGACGGGAGGATTATGTGCTGCAATGGACAGTGTCTGCTAAATGTAAAACTATTATCTCCCCACTCCTCTCCTCTCCTCTCACTGCCCCCCCCGGTAGCCGTGTGTCTCTACGCAGTTGGACTTCATGGCCCAGCAGTGCTCCAAGACCAACCCCCAGCCCCTCTCCCTCTCCCCTGGGCACGCCCCGCGCTACACCTGGGCACCTGCGGTGGGACACGTCTCAGGTGAGCTGGGAGGGGGGGGGGGCTGGGCGCATCAGCCTACGCTACTGACCACATCTGCTCCACTATGTAGCAGAGCAGCAAGACTACTGACCACATCTGCTCCACTATGTAGCAGAGCAGCAAGACTACTGACCACATCAGCTCCACTATGTAGCAGAGCAGCAAGACTGTGACCTCTGACCATTTAAAATTAGACTCAAGCCACACAAACAAATCTCTTATGGCATGACTGTCCTGCTGTGTGACGCTGCAGCCACAGGACAACTCTCGTTATCTCTCTCTCGTTACGTCTGGGGCGTCAGTACACAGTAGGACCCTCTGTGCCGTCTGCTCTGTGTTGTCAGTTCTGTGCTCCCTGTTCCTGTTGATTTCCTGGTTCTGATTGGTCCCTTTCTCAGGTCACATGCAGTGTAAGCTCATGTGTATGTCTGAGGGGGAGGACTTCATGGTCAGCCGCGGGTCAAAGTTCACTGATGGGACGCGCTGTGAACCCGACCAGCCGGTGGCTCCTGGGATCGTCACCGCCTGCCTGGGAGGGCTGTGCGAGGTGAGAGGGGCGGTCAGGGAGGTGGGGTCAGCAGGTACTGGACATTAGGTAAGGGAACGCTGGTCAGGTACTGGACATTAGGTAAGAAGACGCTGGTCAGGTACTAGACATTAGGTAAGGGAACGCTGGTCAGGTGAGGTGGGGTCAGCAGGTACTGCACATTAGGTAAGGGAACGCTGGTCAGGTGAGGTGGGGTCAGGTACTGGACATTAGGTAAGGGGACGCTGGTCAGGTGAGGTGGGGTCAGGTACTGGACATTAGGTAAGGGAACGCTGGTCAGGTACTGGACATTAGGTAAGGGAACGCTGGTCAGGTGAGGTGGGGTCAGGTACTGGACATTAGGTAAGGGGACGCTGGTCAGGTGAGGTGGGGTCAGGTAGTGGACATTAGGTAAGGGAACGCTGGTCAGGTACTGGACATTAGGTCAAGTCAAGTCAAGTCAAGTTTATTTATATAGCACATTTCATACACAGAGGTCATTCAATGTGCTTTACATAAACAAAACCAAACGATAATAACAAATAAAAGCATAGAAGGGCAATATAGTCAAAGAATAGTTAAAAGGTAAAGATCATAATAAAAAGAAAACATAAAACACAAGGTAAAATCATTTAAAAATAAAGAATAATTAGTAAGCAAAAACAAAGGCAAAAGTAGTAAAAAAAAAAAAAAAGTAATAAAAGACAAAGTAGAATAATTATCGAGGCAGATTCAGAATTTGTAACTCGGCACAGTTAGCAGAAAGCGTCTGAGAACAGTTTGGTCTTAAGTCTAGATTTAAAACTGGCTACAGTTGGGGCCTTTTTAATGTCATCCGAAGGTTGGTTCCACAGCTGAGCCGCATAGCAGCTAAAAGCTGCTTCACCATGTTTAGTTCTAACTGTAGGTTTTACTAGCAGGTTTTTCACCTGGGACCTGAGAGGACGAGAAGGTGTGTACTGCTGAAGCATGTCTGACAAGTATTTAGATCCTGCTCCATTTACTGATTTATAAACAAGCAATAGTGCTTTAAAGTCAATTCTGTGACTTACTGGAAGCCAGTGCAAGGACTTAAGAATTGGAGTAATGTGGTCAGTTCTTTTAGTTTTTGTTAGAGTCCTAGCTGCTGCATTTTGTATCACCTGAAGCTGTTTAATAGTCTTTTTAGGAAGGCCTGTGAACAGTCCATTGCAGTAATCAACCCTGCTGGAGATAAATGCATTAATGAGTTTTTCTAAGTCATGTTTTGACATCAGCCCTATGAGTTTGACAATATTTTTGAGGTGGTAAAAAGCTGATTTAGTTATCGCTTTCATGTGGCTGTTAAAATTTAGATGACTGTCAATTAATACACCAAGATTTTTAACAGTATCCTTTGCCTTCAACCCTTTTGTGTCAAGGAGAGTGGCAACCCTAAGTCTTTCCTCATTTTTACCAAATATAATTACTTCAGTTTTTTCTTTGTTCAGCTGAAGAAAATTTTGAGACATCCAGGTGTTGATTTGTTCTATACACTGACACATAGATTCAAGAGGACCATAGTTGTTTGGTGATAGAGCTAAGTAAATTTGTGTGTCATCTGCATAGCTATGATATGAAATCAAATTATTTTGAATGATTTGTCCAAGTGGGAGCATATAGAGGTTGAATAATAGTGGCCCCAAGATCGACCCCTGGGGAACACCACAGGTCAAGGACGTTGGTGTTGAGGTACAGTTTCCGATGGCAACAAAGAAGCTCCTTTCTTGTAGATATGATTTTAGCCAGCTGATAACTATGCCTGTAAATCCAACCCAGTGTTCTAGTCTGTGTAGTAAAATATTGTGATCAACAGTGTCAAATGCTGCACTAAGGTCCAGTAGCACTAGGACTGATGTTTTACCTGAATCTGTGTTGAGGCGTATGTCATTGGAAACTTTAATGAGAGCTGTTTCAGTGCTATGATTTGCCCGAAAACCAGACTGAAAGTAATCAAAATACCCATTTGATGTTAGGAAGGTGGTTAATTGATTAAAGACTACTTTTTCAATAATTTTGCCAATAAAAGGTAGATTGGATATGGGCCTGTAATTGTTTAGCATGGAGGCATCCAGGTTATTCTTCTTGAGAAGTGGCTTTACAACAGCTGTTTTCAGTGACTTAGGAAAAGTGCCAGACAGCAATGATACATTTACAATTTGAAGGACATCCGCCGCTATGAGGTGAAAAACAGTTTTGAAGAAATTGGTAGGCAGAGTGTCTAAGACACATGTGGAAGGGCTGAGATTCTGTACCGTTTTTTCAAGTGTTTCGTAGTCTATCAAGCTGAACTCTGACATCAAGTTTAGTTTCCCTCTGTTTGTTGCTGGAAGTTCAGGTTGTTGAATTTATAATTGAGCAGATATGTTGAGTCTGATTTTGTCAATTATACCTTTAAAAAAAGAGAAAACTCATTGCATTTATTAGTTGAGAGAAGTTCAGGCGCTAATTGTGAGGGGGGATTTGTTAACTTATCAACAGTTGAAAATAGAATACGAGTGTTATTTGAACTAGGTAAAGGGAAGCTGGTCAGGTATTGGACATTAGGTAAGGGGACGCTGGTCAGATGAGGTGAGTTAGACATTTATTACATTTATTCACTTAGCAGACGCTTTTATCCAAAGCAACTTACAGACATGAATAATATTCAAGATACATTGTAGGAGGTACCAGAGATGTAGGAAGAGGACGCTGGTCAGGTGTGTGTGTGTGTGTGTGTGGGGGGGGGGGGGGGGGGGTCAGGTGAGTTGGTGAAGTAGAAGAGGCTTGGCTGTGATGGAGTGAGACTTTAGGGGAAGGTTGTGTGTGTGTGTGTGTGTGTGTGTGTGTGTGTGTGTGTGTGTGTGTGTGTGTGTGTGTGTGTTCTGTTTCGGACCCTGAGCATATGGTTTGTTTTTGGCAGGAGTTTGGCTGTGATGGAGCGTTGCATTCTGGGAAGGTGGAGGATGTGTGTGGGGTGTGTGGAGGAAATGGGTCCACCTGTCAACTCACCTCCCTCTCTTACCACGGAGGAGGAGCTAGAGGTAGAGATTACTTTCTGTCACATCTCTCTCTACCTCCTGTCTGCATCTCTGTGTCCCTCCCTTTCTCTCTTTCCATTTCTCTCTCTCTCTATCTCTCTCTCCCTCCATTTCTCTCTCCATCTCTCTCTACCTCCTGTCTGCATCTCTGTGTCCCTCCCTTTCTCTCTCTCCATTTCTCTCTCTCTCTCCCTCCCTCCATCTCTCTCTACCTCCTGTCTGCATCTCTGTCTCCCTCCCTTTCTCTCTCTCTTTTCTTGTTCCTCTATCTTAATCTGTATCCGTCTGTTCTCTGTCATCTGTTTCTCTCTCTCTCCTTCATGTGTAATGCTTTTCCTCCATTTGGAACCACCTCACTCAGTCTCACCCAGCTCACCTGCTCACCTGTCATCTCTCTTTCCTCTGACTCTGTGTGTGTGTGTGTGTGTCGTAGACTACTTCACCTGTCATCTCTCTCTCTGACTGTGTGTGTGTGTGTGTCGTAGACTACGTCACCTTCCTGACGGTGCCCATCAACGCCACACAGGTCCGCATCATCAACACCAGGCCCGTTTTCACACACCTGGGTGAGAGGCTGTGCATCAACACCAGTGCAAATCCTAAGGGAGTTAGGGGAGGTGGATGAGTTAGTGCACTTGGCCTGCATGACCCTCATATGACTGCAGATCTCACGTGTGCAGCATGTGTGTGTAGCAGAGGAGTGGTACAGTCCCTCAGTTGCTGTACCTGTCCCTGAAGAAGTGAAACAAATGATTATGTGAATTTCCCCATGTGTGTCCTGTTCCTGTGCTGGGGCTGTCCCGTGTCTGCATACGTGTCTGTTGCTGTGTGTGTGCTGTGTATGTGTCTGTTGCTGTGTGTGTGCTGTATCTGTGCTGCATACGTGTCTGTTGCTGTGTGTGTGCTGTATCTGTGCTGCATCCGTGTCTGTTGCTGTGTGTGTGCTGTGTATGTGTCTGTTGCTGTGTGTGTACTGTATCTGTGCTGCATACGTGTCTGTCCCCGTGTCTGCATATGTTTCTGTTGCTGTGTGTGTGCTGTGTATGTGTCTGTTTCTATGTGTGTGCTGTATCTGTGCTGCATACGTGTCTGCTGCTGTGTGTGTGCTGTATCTGTGCTGAATACGTGTCTGTTGCTGTGTGTGTGCTGTGTGTGTGCTGTGTATGTGTCTGTTTCTATGTGTGTGCTGTATCTGTGCTGCATACGTGTCTGCTGCTGTGTGTGTGCTGTATCTGTGCTGCATACGTGTCTGTTGCTGTGTGTGTCCTGTATCTGTGCTGTGTGTGTCCTGTATCTGTTGCTGTGTGTGTCCTGTATCTGTGCTGTGTGTGTCTGCATCTGTGCTGTGTGTGT
>NC_055964.1:34143349-34195849 GCF_018492685.1 Alosa sapidissima | reverse complement strand
TCCTCCAGATGTTTGTGGGAAGCTTCTTCTCCAGCCGTCCGGAACCATAGACCTAAGAAACGTCACTCAGAGGAGATGTATCGTTGCTATTGGCCGACCGCTGGATGAGGTCATAAACATCAAATTTGAGTCCAGCACTCTGGACTGTAAGGCCAGTGAGTATCAGGTGTTACCTGTGGGAATATATGTAAAGTGCTGTCAGGTGTTACTTGAGGGAGGATATCTAAGATACAGTCAGGTGTTACATGAAAGAGGTCGTCTAACGTGCTGTCAGGTGTTTATATTGCGCGGGGTAGTGTATATATATATGTATATGGGAGTGTGTTTATACGGCGTGGGGTAGTGTATGCATATATGTATTTATATGGGAGTGTGTTTATATTGCACGGGGTAGTGTATGCATATATGTATTTATATGGGAGTGTGTTTATGTTGCACGGGGTAGTGTATGTATGTATGTACAGTATATGGGAGTGTGTTTATATTGCACGGGGTAGTATACTGTATATGGGTGGGGCAGCCGTGGCCTACTGGTTAGCGCTTCGGCCTTGTAACCGGAGGGTTGCCGGTTCGAACCCCGACCCGTAGGCGCGGCTGAAGTGTCCTTGAGGGGCACCTAACCCCTCACTGCTCCCCGAGCGCCGCTGTTGTTGCAGGCAGCTCACTGCACCGGGATTAGTGTGTGCTTCACCTCACTGTGTCTACACTGTGTGCTGAGTGTGTTTCACTAATTCACCAAATTTCCCTCACGGGATCAAAAGAGTATATATACTTATATATATATGTATATGGGAGTGTGTTTATATTGCGTGGGGTAGTGTATTTGTACAATATACGGGAGTGTGTTAATGCTGAGTAACCTGACGCTTGGTCCTCCACAGAGGAGTACATGGCGTTCTACGACCGGCTCATCCTGATCAAGAAGTGTGAGAGGATGAAGGGCAAAGAGCTGACGTCACGTACCAATGTGCTGCTCGTGAGGCAGGGACGCATCACCCCCGGCAACGGAGTGATGCTCACCTACAGCAGCAAGAAGAACCCAAAGAAGAGCCATCAGCAGGGTGAGATGCCGGTCAGCAGGGATGGGTCAAGCGTGGTGTGTGTGTGTGTGTTTCTTCCATACGGGGATATTAAAATTATGGTGTGAGTGTGTGTGTCTCTCAGACTGTGACGTGCAGCCGCTTGCCTCCTCTGGGGTGATTGAGAACCCCATACTTTAGTGATGGTGTGTGTGTGTGTGTGTGTGTGTTTCCTGCAGACTGTGACGTGCAGCTGTTTGCCTCCTCTGGGGTGATTGAGAACCCGACGCGGAACTCGTCCTCTCCTGCTCAGGCCTGCAGGGTCTTCATCGACGCCCCGCCCTCCCTGCAGATCAAGATCCAGGCCCTCAGCATGTTCAACACCACCTCCACACACACCACATACGTGCTGGTGAGAGTCACACACACACACACACATGCACACACACACACACACATACAGACTCTGCCTCCCTGCAGATCAAGATCCAGGCCCTCAGCATGTTCAACACCACCTCCACACACACCACATACGTGCTGGTGAGAGTCACACACACACACACACACACACACACACACACACACACACACATACAGACTCTGCCTCCCTGCAGATCAAGATCCAGGCCCTCAGCATGTTCAACACCACCTCCACACACACCACATACGTGCTGGTGAGAGTCACACACACACACACACACACACACACACACACACACATACAGACTCTGCCTCCCTGCAGATCAAGATCCAGGCCCTCAGCATGTTCAACACCACCTCCACACACACCTCATACGTGCTGGTGAGAGTCACACACACACACACACACACACGCACACACATGCACACACACACACATACACACACATATACAGACTCTGCCTCCCTGCAGATCAAGATCCAGGCCCTCAGCATGTTCAACACCACCTCCACACACACCACATACGTGCTGGTGAGTCACACACACACACACACACACACACACACACACACACACACACACACATACAGACTCTGCCTCCCTGCAGATCAAGATCCAGGCCCTCAGCATGTTCAACACCACCTCCACACACACCACATACGTGCTGGTGAGTCACACACACACACACACACACACACACACATGCACACACACACACACATACACACACACACACACACACACACACACAGACTCTGCCTCGCCTAGACGTGCTAAGAGATGCTAGCACCCATGAGTTTTAGTAAGAGATGCTAGCACCATGCTAGCACATGAGGTTTAGCTCCTTAATAGACATGCTAGTAGGAGAAACTAGCACCATGAGTTTTAGCTCCCTTGCTAGCATGCTTGCCTCCCAATCCGAGGTGCTGGGCAGAGTTGTGTGGTCAGTCAACCAGCGCAGTTACATTACCCTACAATAATATTGTGTGTGTGTGTGAATGTTTAAAGCTGCAGTTGTTGTTCTGGTTGAAAGTGACCGGCCGCTGCTGTGTGTGTGTGTGTGTGTGTGTTGTCAGATCCGAGACGTGGACACGCTGAAGACGACGGTGTTCTCTGGCCGCCAGCTGTTCCTGTGGAGCTCCGAGGGGAGCAGGGCGGAGGTGGAGTTCCACGGCGACTACCAGCACATCAAGGGCTCCTTCCACGCGCAATACTCACTCGTCCGGCCCTGACCAGCACACACACACACACACACACACACACATAACTACCAGCACATCAAGGGCTCCTTCCACGCGCAATACTCACTCGTCCGGCCCTGACCAGCACACACACACACACACACACACACACACACACATAACTACCAGCACATCAAGGGCTCCTTCCACGCGCAATACTCACTCGTCCGGCCCTGACCAGCACACACACACACACACACACACACACACACACATAACTACCAGCACATCAAGGGCTCCTTCCACACGCAATACTCATTCGTCCGGCCCTGACCAGCACATCAAGGGGCTGACACACATACACACACACAACTTCCACGCACAATACTCATTCATACGGCCCTGACATACACACACACATACACACAACTTCCATGCACAATACTCATTTTTCCGGACTTGACACACACTGCTCGTTGATACAGTTCATATGGACTGGACACACACACATCTTTTACACACACTACTGACACACACACACACACGCACGCATACTATTTGTTTGCCGTGCTGGGACACACACACCTTGCACATGCACACATGGCTATGGCCATCTTTCACGACCAAACACACACTACTCATTCATACACACACACCTCTGTCTCTGCCTCATACTCTGGACCCTGGCACACTCATCTGTCTGGGCTAGATGAGGATGTGAAGCCTTGACACACTGGCACTGGGAAAGTATTCAAGTTCAAGGACATTTAGTGCAGGGCGATATGTAGCAAAAAAAGGTGTTTGGAACATTTCATATACATTTTTGCAAAGTATGATTTTTCACTTCTTCAGACCCTATAGTTTGCAAAACTACCTGTTTCCAATTTTTTCCCGGACTGCACAGGTCCAAAATCGAAGATGGCGGATATATCACCAAAAATTGCAAATAACCACCTTTTTAAACATTTTAAATGGATATATGTGAGGTATTATCATTATATACATACATTTTCTAATAAAATTGAATGGCTTAGGTAATAAATATGACCATGGGTGAAATGAGATGACATGATTATCAACCAGTGATGGGTGTAACCACCATTATGCTATTTATTGGCATACCCGGAAAAACACATTGATTAAAAGTTTCCTTCACATAACCTAATAATCATTTGAATTAAAGTAATGTTCTGCAATCACCACAATAGATTAGATTAGATTCAACTTCATTGTCATTGCAGAGTACAAGTATGAAGACAATGAAATGTGGTTTGCGTCTAACCAGAAGTGCAAAAAAGGAGAAAAGTGCAATGTGATATAGAAAGTATAAACAGGTGGTGCATAGACAGGTCAAGAAATTTAGTGCAGTGTAGACAGTAGTATACAGCTGATTTATATAAGGTAGAGAGGTTTAGAGTGATATAAATATGTGCAGTGTATATTAGCAGTTACCTTATAAGAGCAGAATAAATATGGCTTTGTAATGTGAACAATGTATAAACAACATATATTAGGGGGGGGGGGACACCTCAACAGGCACAGGCAAGGAGGCATTGGGCTTTGTAGGTTGGTTGTCACCGGGATGCAGAGCTAGAGTTCAGCTGCAGGAAAGCTTCCTCTGAACCTGCTGTGCGCCTTATGCAAGCATCACTTGCCCTGGAGGGCCTCAATGGAGGGGAGTGAGGAACTGGTGATGCGTTGGGCAGTTTTCACCACCCTTTGCAATGCTTTTTGGTCGTGGGCAGAGCAGTTGCCATACCAAACTGTGACACAGTTGGTAAGGATACGCTTGATGGTGCAGGGGTAGAAGTTCACCAGGATCTGAGGAGCCGGTGGACCTTCTTTAGCCTCCTCAGATAGAAGAGACGCTGGTAAGCCTTCTTGATCAGGGTAGAGGTGTTGAGGGTCCAAGAGAGGTCCTCAGAGATGTGGACACTCAGAAATCTGAAGCTGGTGATACACTCCACTTCAGTCCCATTGATGAGAATAGGGGTGTGTGTGCTAGCTTTAGACTTCCAGAAGTCCACAATGAGCTCTTTTGTCTTCAGTAATTCTGTTAACAGGACTTGCAGGAAATTGTGGGAACATATGAATTTGTTGATTATATGCAAGCCCACTACAGCTAAGTCTGCCTTCATCCATGAATTGTGACTGGTTTCAGAAACAGCATCATCTGAACAATCTATAGAGAGTAGCTCAGTGCAATTAACACACACATTGGATGGCATCTTAATAGATGGCATGGCTGTTGTGCAGGAGATGGTTGTCAGGAAAAGTGACATAAACTGTTGCTAAGATCTGGCAGAATGCTTCTTTGAAAATGTTGAAAGTGAGGCACGAGGCTACAATGACATTTAGGCTACTTATTATTTAACAACTATACCCTCACAAACTCCATGAAAGACAGGACGAGACAGGTCCATACAATGGGAAAAGCACATGATAAAGGATACAAAATACAAGACTACACCAATCAAAGATTTTAAAGCTTTCCTGGGATCAAAGGAAACCAAAGCCAACCTCGTCCTCTACCTTGGTCATAAAGCTGTTGAACTATGTAAACTGCCAGTCACAGATCACACACACAAAGGTGGAAGTAGCAGTAAATAATTTTGGCAAAACCCCACATATCTACACATGTCACACAGATGTCTTGGTGCTTGCCCTTCACAGGGTACCAGACATCAACAAAGACAGTCTCATTATCATGGGCACTGGAGAACGTCAATGTCGAAAAGATACATCTCAGAAATCTTGACGTACCCTAGCGGCAGCAAATGTAATTTCCAGCCAGGGTAGTCTAGCAACTCTCCGTTGGCTTGTGAGGTGGAAAAAACAAACTTCGGTCCGGCCAATCACATCGTGCATAGAGTCGGTGGACCTATTGGGTATCCTATTGTATAATATCCTATCAGGAAATTGATGGACAACCGTTTGTCCCGCCATTTACCGTTTATCCCGTGGGAAAGGAAAGGTTTCTGTTTCAAGTCAATCAAGTCATGATGATGTCATTAACACACTTGTAGTAGGTCCTCATCCATCTCCAGACATGTTAGCTGGATGTGAGAAATTTGTGTGTCAGCTCCTCAAAACATGGTTTTCAAACAGCTAAAGCCCTTCGGTGGAACTCGGGAAATCCTATCCCTTATGATTGCCCTACCATCGCCTATTGCTGTCCCCATGCTCGGATTCCTTTTTTTAAAAATTTATTTGCAAACATCATTGACATTACAGAAAATGCAACACTACAACATGCACATGAATACTACATACGACAAACAGACGTACATTACATAAACACATACTTTAACTTAACAAGACATCACATTGACTTGGCTTCCACAAACATAACACAACATAACATTAATAACAGAAAGGCTAAGGATGATTAGCGTCCAGGATGATTACAGATATGATTATCAGGGATGAAATTGATGACCGGAATGAAAAGGGGGGATGGGGGGGGGGGGGGGGATGGTAGCTCTGAGAGTGTGAATGAGGTGGTGTTGGGATGGGGGTGGGGATGGGGGGGGTAAGGGGTAGTGAGTGTGTGAGGATGTATGTGTGTGTGCATATGTGTAAGGTTGGCTTGCTGTTGGGCCAGGAGGAGAGAAGCTGGAACATAGAGAGGGAGGGTTTCAGAGGAGAGGAGTTGTAATTATTCTATTAATGATAAGTATAATAATAGGAATAACTGATTGCCTGGTTGATTGCCTGACTGATTGCCAACCTGGGCACCCATTAATGGCCACAGTTCCACCCAGCCCCCGCAGTTATACTGTGACGAGCTGACAGAGGGGAGGACCTGTGTGCCACCCATCGCCCCAGGCCCCCAGCATATGCACACATCCCCCACTACCACGACCAACCACACCTCGCCCCCAGACCTTCACCCAACACGCCATTCTTGACCTAAATATGTACAGTATGTGAATGGCTAGGTTGAGGGGTCTATCTAGAGTGTAGCATTAAAAGAAGTGGGCATGCATGGTGATTATCTGTCAGGATTTCCCCATGCACACCACACTTACCCTGTGTAAGATGTATGCCTCCTCAATGTGTGCATTAAAATAAGTGAGGCATGCAGATAGACACCTGATGAGGCATCTACCTGCACTCCACTCTTACCCTAGCCTGTTTTGTAGTTTTTGTTTATGTATGTCACCTAACACGTAGTGCGATTAAAAGAGAGTAAAGCGTGCTGTGTGCTTCCAGGACAAGGCATGTGCATGAGCGTATGAGGAGGGTGCACACCGGGGGCCCAGGGCCAATAGATAACCCACAGGACCCAACCAATGCCAAAACCACACAGCGACCCGCCAGGACCGAGTCTCCCAAGCCATCCAATGGGGCCCCGTCAGAATAACGATGGGAGAGGCAGAGAGAAAGAGTGAAATTAGTAAAGTTATCAGAGAATGTAAATAAAAGGGGGAGGGAAAGAAGGGGATGCTATTTATATTACTACTACTACTAATAATAATAATAATAATAATAATAACAATAATAGTTCCAGCTACCCTCCCCTGCCCAGTGTTCGATGATATGTGTATCTGTTGATGAAGTGTGTTATGATCGTGTGGAGATGGAACTCAGGCAAAAAGGGTCAGGACTGTAAGTAGGTGATAAAGGGGTACCAAGGAGAGGTTGTATCCTGAGTATTGATTAAGTTTGTAGTTGATAGGTTTTCTAATGATATATAGTCTGTTAACAAGTTTTTCCAATGAGTGATGTGAGCTTTTTTCTTAGATTTCCAGTTCATGAGGATTGTTTTCTTGGCGATAGTCAGCACTACCAGCAGTGTTTTATTGCAGGAGTTGCTTAAATTGACTGTGGATGTATCACCAAGTATGCATAAGAAAGGGGATGCTGGGATGTGACAGCCAAAGATGGAAGAGAGAGATTTTGTGACACTCACCCAGAAGTGGTTGATTGGAGTGCAATGCCAAACCGCATGAATGTATGTATCTGGGTTATTTTGTGTGCAGTGAGTGCAAAGATCCGAGCCAAACCCCATTTTAGCCAATTTATGTGCAGTGAAGTGGAATCTGTGAAGAACCTTGTATTGTATTAGTTGTAGATTACTATTCTTTTTTTATGAGGTAGATGTTTTTGCACATTTTGGTCCAGAAGTCGGCACCGGGAGTAATTGATAAGTCTGATTCCCATTTGTGATATGGCAGGCCAATTGTTTTTTCTGAACGAGATATAATTTTGTAAATTTGGGAGAGTATTTTTTTGGGAGAGGGAATATTAAGCAGCTCTGAGATTGGTGGGGGAATGTCAAGGTTAGCTGTCTGGATGTTAATTTTTCCTAGGATAGATGATTTAATTTGCAGGTATTAGAACTGTTTACTCTCGATGCCGTGCTTCTGGACCAAACAGGAAAATGAGGCCAGATTATTGTCTTGAAGAATGTGTTGAAGGTGAGTGATGCCCTTTCCCATCCATGTGTGAAAGTTAAGTGTTTTTTTATTGACGGTGAAATCTGGGTTATTCCAAATCGGGGTGCGAATTGATGGTGCTATAGGTGAATCAGTGATGTGGTAGAATCTCCACCAGGCTGTCAGAGTAGCTGAAATTGTTGGGGCTTTGAAGGATGGATGTTTTTTGACCGACTGACTGCAGAAAGGGAGATCTGAGATTTTAATTTCTTTACAGATTGTTTGTTCTAGGTCTAACCAGGTGTTGTCTGAGGGGGTGGGGTGTAGCCATTTGTGGATGAAGTGGAGCTGGTTGGCCAGGGCATAGTGCTGGAAGTGCCTCTAGTCCTCCCATTGCTTTTGGTTTTTGGAGAGTGGCGAGTTTGATCCTTGGGGTCTTATCTTTCCAGTAGAATTTAGTGATTAATGAATCGAGAGACTTAAACCAGAGGGTGGTGGGCTGGGTTGGAATCATAGAGAATAGATAGTTTATTTTGGGCAGTATTGTCATTTTGATTACTGAGATTCTGCCCATGATGGATAATGGGAGGTTCTTCCAGCGTTGAAGGTCATCATCTATTGAAGTGAGTAGAGGGGAATAATGCTCGGATTCCTGCCCGCGCAGCCTAGAGACCCACTACTTGCCCGATGAGAACTCCTAATCCCTATGGACAATTCATCCCCTACACTGGACTATTTGAATTTAACACTAAATAGGATTCATGCATTATCATACTGAGTATGTAACCATCTAACCACTTTGTCACATATACCTCAGGTGGCTCTAAATACCATGTTCTATTCTCTGTATATAGACCTTACTGTCCTGTAACTGACCACAGGCGGATGGGTCAGGCCCTTGAGTTGTGGATCTGCTTGAGGTTTCATCCTATATGTTTTTCCAATTCTTGGGAGTTTTTCCTCGCCCCTGTTACTCATTGGCTCTGTCTGAATGTTTAACACTCTGTAAAGCGCCATGAGACATGGGTAATGTTTTGATGCTCTATAAGTGAAATTAAGTTGAAATTGAAATTCTAAGAGCACACAGGCAAGCAAATGTTTGGGCACAAGATACAGTGCCTGCTCCAAAGATTCTTGACTCACTATCACTGGGATGGAGGCAAATTGTTGATGGGCAATGGGCTCCTGTTTTGTCAAAACTTCCACCAGCACCAGAGGCTGTTGTGGAGCTTGCCAGCCAATGCAGTAGAAAGTGTTCTTGCAAGAGTAACAACTGACCATTCACACAACTTTGCAGGTGTGAAGGCTCTGAGGAGATGTGCACCAATATTAAAAAGACAGTGACAGTGGTGAGGATAAATACTTGAGTGACAATGACAATGTTTTGTTGAACTCTTCAATAATGAAACAAGATGCAGGTTTTAAAACAATTTTCATTTTTTTCCATTTGTTCTCCAAATTTCTTGGCAAATGATGCAATACATCTTTTGCAAATAGTCTGTATCTCACTTGTCTACCTTATTATGTGTATATTTATCAAAAAATCTATATGAACTGTTCCTAAAATTACACGATTCCCCATACTAATTAGTCATATATATATATATATATATATATATATATATATATATTTAGTAGCCTATAAGGTACAGTATAAGATAATATATGATGCTTAATTGTTTATTTCAAAGTGATACAAATGTTATATCTCTCTCTTCATGAAATAAGTTTCCATTTCAGACAGAATGGAGTTACTACATGTAGCAACTCTGGTATAAGAAACCGTAGCGAAGGCACAGGGAGCTTTATACTGCTGCATCTCCTAGTGGAGTCTGCAGTAGAAGTTGGAGCACTTGGTCAAATAGAGTCAAAGTCAAAGACTTCGCAGTAACATGGTCGTCAGCAGGCAAGAACTCCAAAACAAACACTGTAAATAGCATTCTTAAGACAACACAAAGACTTTAAATATGTTCGAACACAACAAAGGGTGTTGTCTGTACAACACAAAGGGTTTTTGTTTTTTTAAATAAACGACCTGAGTGGCTGGAGTTTGGCTGTCCTGTGTCTGCCGAAGCAAGTGTCAGCAGATCACACCACTTTAGTACATAGAGCTCCTCGGGGACACACACACACTTCTGGGATACACACATTGGAGCGTTTGGCTCTCAGCCCCAGCCTCTGGTCATTACTCACTAGCCAGTTAGAGCTGGGTTAGAGCACTAAGGGAGATAGTCGCCAAGGCAACCTTTGTTATGTCACCCTCCTACTGGAACAGGCTGACCGCCTATCACCCAATTCTGTCACGTGGGACGTGGTGGGACACTTAAGAAACAAGCAAATCTTGGCCAAGTCCGACAAGAGTACAGAGTTCCCCCTAACATATATATGTGTGTGTGTGTATGTGTGTGTGTGCCTCTGTGTGTGTGTGTGTGTGTGTGTGTGTGTGTGTACCTGTGCGTGTGTGTGTGTGTGTGTGTGTGTGTGTGTGTGTGTGTGTGTGTGTGTGTGTGTGTGTGTACCTGTGCGTGTGTGTGTGTGTGTGTGAGTGTAAGAGGGTGTTTCCCTGCTCTGGTAGGCCTAGTTTCGAGTCTGTTAGCTTATTCCGGGACATGCGTGCCATGCGTCCCTCACAGTCCTCAGTCGCTGGGCCTGGACGTTGCCATGGGCTACAGTCGCTGGGTCTGGACGTTGCCGTGGGCTACTACAGCATCTTCCTCATGTCCTGCAGCGCCTCCTCCAGGGACTGGGAGAACCTGGTGGCGTTGGTCTCCTCGCAGCTGTTGAAGGCCGTCACACTGAGGTTGATGTGGCTGGCCATGGGGTTGTAGCACACGCCGTAGCCATCCGGAACGATCGGACCCAGGCACATCAGGCAGTCTGTCTTGGAGCCCACCTGGAATAGACATCACACAGTTACACACACACACACACACAGGAGACATCACACAGTTACACACACAGGAGACATCACACAGTTACACACACACACACACAGGAGACATCACACAGTCACACACACACACACAGGAGACATCACACAGTCACACACTCACAAACACACAGGAGACATCACACACACAGGAGACATCACACACACACACACACACACACAGGAGACATCACACAGTCACACACACACACACACACAGGAGACATCACACACACACAGAAGACATCACACAGGAGACATCACACACACACACACACAGGAGACATCACACAGTCACACACAAGACATCACACAGTCACACACACACACACACACACACACAGTAGACATCACACACTCACACACACACACAGGAGACTAGCACAGTCACACACACACACAGGAGACTAGCAGAGTCACACACACACACACAGGAGACATCACACAGCCTGTCTTAAAGCCCAGTCACACACACACACAGGAGACATCACACAGTTACACACACACACACACAGGAGACATCACACAGTCACACACACACAGGAGACATCACACCATACCTGTCAACACTCCCGTTTTTCCCGGGTTTCTCCCGTATTTCAAGGTCATCTCCCAGCACCCTCCCGTTTTGTTATTTCTCCCGGAAAACTCCCGTAATTTGCATGGCCATCAAACTTCATTTTAAAATCATTGATGCATTCAGGTTGCCAGATTGTTTATTAAATATACCCTACACATACACGATCACTTAGTTTCAATTTCAACCGTTTTGTCATAGGCTAAAACCTGGCAACCCAAAACCCAAATAAGGTGCCAACTGCTCAGCCTGAGTCTCGTCGTAAGCAAGCGGGCTAGATGAATGGCCTACTCCAGAACTAGCTGTTGTGAAATTGTTGGGAATTTAATTGATTAACACATCACATAAACTGTTATTGAGTCTTGTTGATACACTGAACTTGTTTTCTCGGAACCAAATCTGACAGCAAGCAGCTTTGGAGTTTTGGAAGTAGGCTGCAGGCAGGCAGCTGGTGGATACATAACTGGCATGCGTAAGGTAATGGTAATGGTAAAAGCAACGACCCAAATGCAGTGTTGAAACACGTGTATGAAACGTATTAAATATGCAAACACAGATCCGGTATCACTGACCACCCCCCCCCCGAAAAAAAATCTCCCGTTTTTGGAAAGCTAAATGTTGACAGGTATGCATCACACAGTCTGTCTTAAAGGAATTATCCGGAGTAAAATGCACTTTAGATCAATTTACAGATGATTGGGAGGAAATATGTTGAGTTGACATCAAAATCATGTCATTCGGATGTGTTTTGAGAAAGTTCGATTTTACCGTTTTTAGTCAAAACTCGTTAGCCTGGAAGTGACCAGGGCATGTAATTTCGCCGCTACAAAACGCTATTTTTATACCTCTTCTACAGTTCCAAACAACATTACACTTACGTGGTAGTGAGTAGAGGGTCCCTAAAGCCAAACCGAAGTATCCCGAGGTCTTTATGTGGTCGGATAGAGAGTCCAGAATGAATTTCATCAAGCCAGTACCTTTCCGGAAATGTTGCTGCTGCAGCTGCCATCTTTAGGGAAAAGTCCGTAGGAGTCGATTGCCGAGTGTGGAGTAACACCCTCTGGAAATTCACAATTTCGTCGCCGTTTTTAAAAAAAAAAAAAACATAGTCCAGTATTTCTTTCGAAATTGAAATGAAGTTGTATGCAACAGCAAACCCTAGCTTACTAACAGGTTGGAATTTTGAAACAGCGACATCACGTGACATTTCAAAATTCCAACCTGTGTTATGTGGACTCTCTATCCGACCACATAAAGACCTCGGGATACTTCGGTTTGGCTTTAGGGACCCTCTACTCACTACCACGTAAGTGTAATGTTGTTTGGAACTGTAGAAGAGGTATAAAAATAGCGTTTTGTAGCGGCAAAATGACATGCCCGGGTCACTTCCAGGCTAACGAGTTTTGACTAAAAACGGTAACATCGAACTTTCTCAAAACACATCCGAATGACATGATTTTGATGTCAACTCAACGTATGTACTCCCAATCATCCGTAAATTAATCTAAAGTGCATTTTACTCTGGATTATTCCTTTAAGGCCCAGTCACACACACTCAGGAGACTAGCACAGAAGACAATGGAGTGTTCCTGTAATTCAGCCATTACAGGTGGAATAACCACTGGTGATGTGAAACGTTGCGTTAGTAGAACTGAACGTCCTGTGAATGAATAACTAGATGTAATGTGTTACCGCTACCTGTCTTACACATTGGAATCAGTGATATGATTCCAGCTCTTGAATTTCCCCTTGGGGATCAATAAAGTATCTATCTATCAATCTATCTATCTAATTTCGTGGGGCTGAGAAATGTATCTGTATGACATTTCCCCGGTCCAACGTATGGAGTGTGTATGACATTTCCCCGGTCCAACGTATGGAGTGTCAACGTAATTCAGCGATTACAGAAATAACCATTGGTGATGCAAAACGTTAAGCAAAGAAAGTTAAAATAATTTCAACTATTTCATCGGGCGATAAGTGAATCACGTGTGTACAAGTCACGGGCGATAAGTGAATCACATGTACACGTCACGGGCGATAAGTGAATCACATGTGTACACATCACAGGCGATAAGTGAATCACTAGCAATGTGTATGCTGCGTTAGAACCACCTCTGGGAAATGACACGTCACAGCACAGGATGTGTACATGTGACTGTCACCCTCACATCCTGTTTATGGAGCAGAATAAACACATCCTGTTTATGGAGCACAATAAACACATCCTGTTTATGGAGCACAACTCTCCCGCTTGCCTTTCTCAGCTGGTGGCCAGATGTTGACACTAATACTCTCTGGTTATGCTGAAGTTTATAATGATGTTTAAAGAGCCCTTCCATGTCTGAAAACAGCAGACACGATGACACTACTCAGCCGTGGGAGATGAGGGGGAGAAGGGTTGAATTACATGGATACCGTAACCAGTGGAAAGTGAACGAGTCATGGGCCACACACGCACACACACACTCACAGACACGCACACACACACACACTCACAGATACACACACACACACACACACACACAGACACACACAGACACACACACACACGCACACATACATACACACACGCACACTCACAGACACACACACACACACACACACAAACACACACACACATATACACACACACACACACACACATACACACACACGCACACGCACACATACATACACACACGCACACTCACAGACACACACACACACACAAACACACACACATATACACACACACACACATACATACACACACACACACCTGACTGGTATAGAGGTTATAGTGCATAGCCACAGCGTAGGCCGTGTCCATAAAGAGCTCAGGGAGGGAGGTGAGGTCCTCAATGGCTATCATCTTCAGACCCAGCAGGTGCCGGTCAATGGCCTGCCCATGAATAGCCTGCGGGGGGGGGGGGGGGGGAGGAAGAGGGGCAGAGAGAGAGGGAGAGAGAGAAAGAGAGAGAGAGAGAGAGAGAGAGAGAGAGAGAGAGAGAGAGGGGGGAGAGACCCGGTTAAGCAGACTAGTAGAGGTCAGCTAAAACACAGAAACCAAACATAGCTTATGTGTGTGTGTGTGTGTGTGTGTGTGTGTGTGTGTTTGTGGCACATGGCATGGTGACTGATTTTTAACACAAGAGTAGTGGAATGACCAACACTGGTATATCTGACAACGCTTAGAACTAACTTGAACAAAGACTGACCACCCTGTGAGAGGTTTAGATTTGCTCTGATAAAATAGAAATAAAAACATGATCAAAATAAACTGAACATCTTGAAGTGTTTAAATGTAGAATGTTTGAAGTGTTTAATTGTAAAATGGCAGGTCATATGTGACTTGCACTGTGGTGGTGGTCAGTAAGCTACTGCATGTGATCTCACCTGGTCAGCATAAGTTCTGTGGGATTTGATGGCCTTCACCAATAGGGCCACTTTCTCAGAGTTCTGTCAACACACACAACACCAAATACACAAAGTAAATCAGGTGTATCCGAAGACAGGCATCTCTCTCTCTCTCTCACACACACACACACACACACACACACAGAGCCAAAAAACAGAAACATGCACCCACACCCTTACACACATGTCTACACATGACAGACACTTAAGTGAAAGTTGACTGACCTGTTTGGCTGGGTCGTCCATGGCTTTAACAAATGCGAACGAGTCTACGGAGGTGGAGCGGATTGTTTCCGTTCTGCCCAGCTTAAACATCCTCAGGGATGAACTCTCATAGGTGGAGCAGCATTCCTTATACATTCTATAACACAACAAGGTCTTGTGAACATCCTCCTTATATTCTTTAACATAACACAGTGGAGGTGTAAATGTACACATATTCGTACCGCGTTCAATACAGATGTGTTCAATACCAAACTATGCAGTCTTTAACAGTAAACACAAAACACACTTACTCTATCTGACCTGGCTCTCACCTGACATGAGAAGAGCCATCAATACATACAGGACATTAATGTACTCTCAGTGATGACTGATTAAACCTTGAGCCTACTGTAGCAAATCATCAGTTAATCACACTCTAATCTGTAGTAGACGATCAGTAATGGTCAGAACTCTAATCTGTAGTAGACCGTCAGTAATGGTCAGACCTCTAATCTGTAGTAGACGGTCAGTAATGTGTTAGTAATGGTCAGAACTCCAATCTGTAGTAGATGGTCAGTAATGGTCAGAACTCTAATCTGTAGTAGACCGTCAGTAATGGTTAGAACTCTAATCTGTAGTAGACGGTCAGTAATGCTCAGAACTCTAATCTGTAGTAGATGATCAGTAATGGTCAGATCTCTAATCTGTAGTAGATGGTCAGTAATGGTCAGATCTCTAATCTGTAGTATCTGTAGTAGACGATCAGTAATGGTCAGATCTCTAATCTGTAGTAGATGGTCAATAATGGTCAGAACTCTAATCTGTAGAGATCTCTAATCTGTAATAGACGGTCAGTTATGGTCAGATCTCTAATCTGTAGAGATCTCTAATCTGTAATAGACGGTCAGTTATGGTCAGATCTCTAATCTGTAGTAGACGGTCAGTTATGGTCAGAACTCTAATCTGTAGTAGACGGTCAGTAATGATCAGATCTCTAAACTGTAGTACACGGTCAGAAATGGTCAGACCTCTAATCTGTAGAGATCTCTAATCTGTAGTAGACGGTCAGTAATGATCAGATCTCTAATCTGTAGTAGACGGTCAGTTATGGTCAGATCTCTAATCTGTAGTAGATGGTCAGTAGACGGTCAGTAATGGTCAGACCTGTAGTAGGCCAACTGCATGGCCATCTGGATGAAGCCATCTGGACTCATCTTGTTGGCTTTAAGGACTTCTTTCCCAAACTCGGAAAATATAAACGCCCTCACGTCCAGATCATGGACCATGCTGCAGGACAGAAGAGAGGACAGGGGACATAATGAACATCTTCACTGGAGAAGCATTTTACTGGACTCTTTCAGATGACTGAGATTACTGAGCACATTAATGTATTTACATGGTTAATTTAAATAAAAACTATGATGCTATATATTGTTGGTAATGTCAGCAGTTCCATGACAGGTCTGTAATAAATAATGCAAAGGTTAAGGTATTTAGATGGTGCTTTTAGCCGAAGCAAGTTACTGAGAGTTGAAACGGTTGGGTATTGAACCCAGATCTACCCAGGTCTACTGTGTACGAAGCAGCAACCCCACCACGAAGCAGCAACCCCACCACGAAGCAGCGTCCCCACCACGAAGCAGCGACCCCACCACGAAGCAGCGACCCCACCACGAAGCAGCGACCCCACCACGAAGCAGCGACCCCACCACGAAGCAGCGACCCCACCACGAAGCAGCAACCCCACCACGAAGCAGCGACCCCACCATGAAGCAGCGTCCCCACCATGAAGCAGCAACCCCACCATGAAGCAGCAACCCCACCACGAAGCAGCCCCACCATGAAGCAGCAACCCCACCAAACCCTCATACAATCTACACAACAGCAGCAGCGACGACGGTGTTTCCTCTCTCTCCCTCTTAGCCACAGCACCCTGCGGACTCATCAAGTCCTTTTGGGCATAGATATTAGAAACCTAGATACCACATTGGGCTCCAGAACGTAAGTCAATAGTGCCGCCATCTTGGTGGGGGCAACAACCAAGCGGTATATCACTGAAGGCCAATGGAATTACAGGTGTCTCCAAGTGGAAATCAGACAGGTGTCTCTGATAGACAGTGAGCTGTTTGCCCTCAGCAATATGGCAGCCAATATATTGCCATTCTAAACTAAGCCCATGCATTTCTATGGAGGATGCGTTATATTGCCATTCTAAACTAAGCCCATGCATTTCTATGGAGGATGCGTTATATTGCCATTCTAAACTAAGCCCATGCATTTCTATGGAGGATGCTTTATATTGCCATTCTAAACTAAGCCCATGCATTTCTATGGAGGATGCGTTATATTGCCATTCTAAACTAAGCACATGCATTTCTATAGAGGATGCTTTATATTGCCATTCTAAACTAAGCCCATGCATTTCTATGGAGGATGCTTTATATTGCCATTCTAAACTAAGCCCATGCATTTCTATGGAGGATGCGTTATATTGCCATTCTAAACTAAGCCCATACATTTCTATAGAGGATGCTTTGAGTGCTGTGTCTCTGCTTACATGTTCATATTCTGCTTGGCCTTCTCGATGTCCTTCTTGATCTCGGGGGTGATGTTGAAGCGGAGCTTGTGGGGCATCGGCAGCGGGATCATGGGAGTACGGACCATCTGGGTCGGGGACCTCTTCCTGTCACGACACACACACACACACACACACACACACCAATACACACACACACACACAAAGAGAGCACTGCTCAAACATGGTAGATAAATAATAATTTACTACACTGATAGCACATATCTACTCAGACAGACTATAACACTGATCCTTCCATCCAGACAGACTAGCAGACTAATTATAAACTCTGATAACCCTCAAGTACCCTGACACGCTAGCATCCTGGTGACCCTGGGTTGGGTACTTACATATACTCGACCACTGGGTTGGGTAGGTTGGGTACTTACATGTACTCGACCACATAGTCCACCAGATACATGATGGGAGGACCCTCTGTTGGTGCATGCTCATAGACGAGTCCACACGAGCCGTCCTCTCCAATGATGAACTGAGAGGGGAAAACAAACACACATGACCAGCTGCAAACACACATGACCAGCTGCAAACACACATGACCAGCTGCAAACACACATGACAAGCTGCAAACACACATGACCAGCTGCAAACACACATGACAAGCTGCAAACACACATGACCAGCTGCAAACACACATGACCAGCTGCAAACACACATGACCAGCTGCAAACACACATGACCAGCTGCAAACACACATGACAAGCTGCAAACACACATGACAAGCTGCAAGTGGACCAGACTACTCCTCTCATAACTACTCCTCTCATAACTACTCCTCTCATAACTACTCCTCTCATAACTACTCCTCTCATAACTACTCCTCTCATAACTACTCCTCTCATAACTACTCCTCTCATAACTACTCCTCTCACAACACTCCTCTCACAACACTCCTCTCATAACTACTCCTCTCATAACTACTCCTCTCATAACTACTCCTCTCATAACTACTCCTCTCACAACACTCCTCTCATAACACTCCTCTCATAACTACTCCTCTCATAACTACTCCTCTCATAACTACTCCTCTCACAACTACTCCTCTCACAACTACTCCTCTCATAACTACTCCTCTCATAACTACTCCTCTCATAACTACTCCTCTCATAACTACTCCTCTCATAACTACTCCTCTCATAACTACTCCTCTCACAACACTCCTCTCATAACTACTCCTCTCATAACTACTCCTCTCATAACTACTCCTCTCATAACTACTCCTCTCATAACTACTCCTCTCATAACTACTCCTCTCACAACACTCCTCTCATAACTACTCCTCTCATAACTACTCCTCTCATAACTACTCCTCTCATAACTACTCCTCTCATAACACTCCTCTCATAACTACTCCTCTCATAACTACTCCTCTCACAACACTCCTCTCATAACTACTCCTCTCCTCTCATAACTACTCCTCTCATAACTACTCCTCTCATAACTACTCCTCTCATAACTACTCCTCTCATAACTACTCCTCTCACAACACTCCTCTCACAACACTCCTCTCATAACTACTCCTCTCATAACTACTCCTCTCACAACTACTCCTCTCATAACTACTCCTCTCATAACTACTCCTCTCATAACTACTCCTCTCATAACTACTCCTCTCATAACTACTCCTCTCACAACTACTCCTCTCACAACTACTCCTCTCATAACTACTCCTCTCATAACTACTCCTCTCATAACTACTCCTCTCATAACTACTCCTCTCATAACTACTCCTCTCATAACTACTCCTCTCACAACACTCCTCTCATAACTACTCCTCTCATAACTACTCCTCTCATAACTACTCCTCTCATAACTACTCCTCTCATAACTACTCCTCTCATAACTACTCCTCTCACAACACTCCTCTCATAACTACTCCTCTCATAACTACTCCTCTCACAACACTCCTCTCATAACTACTCCTCTCATAACTACTCCTCTCATAACTACTCCTCTCATAACTACTCCTCTCATAACTACTCCTCTCATAACTACTCCTCTCACAACACTCCTCTCATAACTACTCCTCTCCTCTCATAACTACTCCTCTCATAACTACTCCTCTCATAACTACTCCTCTCATAACTACTCCTCTCATAACTACTCCTCTCACAACACTCCTCTCACAACACTCCTCTCATAACTACTCCTCTCATAACTACTCTTCTCATAACTACTCCTCTCCTCTCATAACTACTCCTCTCACAACACTCCTCTCACAACACTCCTCTCATAACTACTCCTCTCATAACTACTCCTCTCATAACTACTCCTCTCCTCTCATAACTACTCCTCTCATAACTACTCCTCTCACAACACTCCTCTCATAACTACTCCTCTCATAACTACTCCTCTCATAACTACTCCTCTCATAACTACTCCTCTCATAACTACTCCTCTCATAACTACTCCTCTCATAACTACTCCTCTCACAACACTCCTCTCACAACACTCCTCTCATAACTACTCCTCTCATAACTACTCCTCTCATAACTACTCCTCTCATAACTACTCCTCTCATAACTACTCCTCTCATAACTACTCCTCTCATAACTACTCCTCTCATAACTACTCCTCTCACAACACTCCTCTCATAACTACTCCTCTCATAACTACTCCTCTCATAACTACTCCTCTCACAACACTCCTCTCATAACTACTCCTCTCCTCTCATAACTACTCCTCTCATAACTACTCCTCTCATAACTACTCCTCTCACAACACTCCTCTCATAACTACTCCTCTCCTCTCATAACTACTCCTCTCATAACTACTCCTCTCATAACTACTCCTCTCATAACTACTCCTCTCATAACTACTCCTCTCACAACACTCCTCTCATAACTACTCCTCTCCTCTCATAACTACTCCTCTCATAACTACTCCTCTCATAACTACTCCTCTCACAACACTCCTCTCATAACTACTCCTCTCCTCTCATAACTACTCCTCTCATAACTACTCCTCTCATAACTACTCCTCTCATAACTACTCCTCTCACAACACTCCTCTCACAACACTCCTCTCATAACTACTCCTCTCATAACTACTCCTCTCATAACTACTCCTCTCATAACTACTCCTCTCATAACTACTCCTCTCATAACACTCCTCTCATAACTACTCCTCTCATAACTACTCCTCTCACAACTACTCCTCTCATAACTACTCCTCTCATAACTACTCCTCTCATAACTACTCCTCTCACAACACTCCTCTCATAACTACTCCTCTCCTCTCATAACTACTCCTCTCATAACTACTCCTCTCATAACTACTCCTCTCATAACTACTCCTCTCATAACTACTCCTCTCACAACACTCCTCTCACAACACTCCTCTCATAACTACTCCTCTCATAACTACTCCTCTCATAACTACTCCTCTCACAACACTCCTCTCATAACTACTCCTCTCATAACTACTCCTCTCATAACTACTCCTCTCATAACTACTCCTCTCATAACTACTCCTCTCATAACTACTCCTCTCATAACTACTCCTCTCACAACACTCCTCTCATAACTACTCCTCTCATAACTACTCCTCTCATAACTACTCCTCTCACAACACTCCTCTCATAACTACTCCTCTCATAACTACTCCTCTCATAACTACTCCTCTCACAACACTCCTCTCATAACTACTCCTCTCATAACTACTCCTCTCATAACTACTCCTCTCACAACACTCCTCTCATAACTACTCCTCTCATAACTACTCCTCTCATAACTACTCCTCTCATAACTACTCCTCTCATAACTACTCCTCTCACAACACTCCTCTCATAACTACTCCTCTCATAACTACTCCTCTCATAACTACTCCTCTCATAACTACTCCTCTTCTCATCCCTTCCACTGCCAACAGTCTGCTGCTGGTCTGGTTGCTTTGTCCTGATTGTGTTCATTAGTCCTAGTTTGATGACCAACTAGCATTCACATTTCATGAAATCAATAAGAGGTGTGGACTGGGAAAGACATTTAGAAACAACAATATGAGTAGAATACAGAAGAGTAGAGTAGAGTACGATACAGTAGAGTAGTGTAGAGATGAGTAGAGTAGAATAGAGTAGAGTAGTGTAGAGATGAGTAGAGTAGAGATGAGTAGAGTAGAGATGAGTAGAGTAGAGAGGAGTAGAGTAGAGATGAGTAGAATACAGGAGAGTAGAATAGAGGAGTGGAGAGTAGAATAGAATAGAGTAGCCAAGACCCCACGCATGTCCCAGGGTTCCCAGTCCACAAAGGGTGGCACTGTGGCGGGCACTGACCTGCAGGGTCTTATCAAACCAGCGGTTGCCACTGTTCCAGCGACTACCCCCGCCGTGCAGCATCTGGGCGGCCACCCGGCTGTAGTACAGCTGGTCAGACACGCTGGGCAGCGGGGCGTCCAGGCACACGGTGAATATGCTCTTCTGGATCGCCCGCACAGACTCTTTATTAGTCTTATCTGGCGCCCCAGAACAAACAGAGAATACATGATTCAAACAAACACAAGGATTGGTGCTGAACCTTGAATATAAGGCCCTTGCCCTAAGCTTGTGTGTATGTTGTCTTCCATGAGATTGTGCATATATTTTACTTTTGATGATCTTGTGCGTATATTCTACCTTTGATGAGGTAATGCATATGTTCTACCTTTGATGAGGTTGTGCATATTTTCTAACTTTGATGATGTTATGTGTATGTTCTACCTTTAATGAGGTTGTGTGTATGTTCTATACCTGTGATGACATTGCTGTGTGTGTTACCTTTGATGAGGTTGTGTGTGTGTGTGTGTTACCTTTGATGAGGTTGCGTGTGTTACCTTTGATAAGGTTGTGTGTGTGTTACCTTTGATGAGGTTGTTGTACTGTAGGCCTTGCCCCAGGTGTTGCGGTGCTGGGAGGTGTGTGTGTGTGTGTGTTACCTTTGATGAGGTTATTGTAGGCCTTGCCCCAGGTGTTGCGGTGCTGCGAGGTGTGTGTGTGTGTGTGTGTGTGTTACCTTTGATGAGATTGCGTGTGTGTTACCTTTGATAAGGTTGTGTGTGTGTTACCTTTGATGAGGTTGTTGTAGGCCTTGCCCCAGGTGTTGCGGTGCTGGGAGGTGTGTGTGTGTGTGTTACCTTTGATGAGGTTGTGTGTGTGTATTACCTTTGATGAGGTTGTTGTAGGCCTTGCCCCAGGTGTTGTGGTGCTGGGAGGTGTGTGTGTGTGTGTTACCTTTGATGAGATTGTGTGTGTGTTACCTTTGATGAGGTTGTTGTAGGCCTTGCCCCAGGTGTTGTGGTGGTGGGAGGTGTGTGTGTGTGTTACCTTTGATAAGGTTGTGTGTGTGTTACTTTTGATAAGGTTGTGTGTGTGTTACTTTTCATAAAGTTGTGTGTGTGTTACCTTTGATGAGGTTGTGTGTGTGTTACCTTTGATAAGGTTGTGTGTGTGTTACTTTTGATAAGGTTGTGTGTGTGTTACTTTTCATAAAGTTGTGTGTGTGTTACCTTTGATGAGGTTGTGTGTGTGTTACCTTTGATGAGGTTGTGTGTGTGTTACTTTTGATGAGGTTGTGTGTGTGTTACCTTTGATGAGGTTGTGTGTGTGTTACCTTTGATGAGGTTGTTGTAGGCCTTGCCCCAGGTGTTGTGATGCTGGGAGGTGTGTGTGTGTGTGTGTGTTACCTTTGATGAGGTTATTGTAGGCCTTGCCCCAGGTGTTGCGGTGCTGGGAGGTGAGGATGCCGATGGGCTCCTTGTTGGTCTGCAGGGACGAGTTCCAGATCTTCTCCAGCTGAATGTACAGCTGATCCACCGTCAGGGGGGTGCCATCACTGTTATACACGTCCAGGATGAAGAACTGCTCCGAGCACACACACACACACACACACACACACACACACACACACACACACACACACACAGGGGAGAGAGAACCGTCAGGGGGGTGCCATCACTGTTATACACGTCCAGGATGAAGAACTGCTCCGAGCACACACACCAGCACCATCAAAACAAACACGGAAAAACTTCAAACAACAAATGCAAAACAACAGTGTACAATAACACAGTGCGAGTGTGTTTCTACACTACTTTAGCATACACAAGAAACAATGTGTGCAATGTGTGCAATGTGTGCAATGTGTTCAGTGTCTGCTGAATCTTCAGTACACAATGGCGCATTTATTTATTTATTATTATTTATTTTTACAATGGAGTATTTTTAACAGGAGCATGCGGTCCATATGGGCATGTGGGGCAGCGAACTACCTGAAGCATCCTCCACAAAAAATAGTTCCTCAGTAAATCATTGCTCCAAGTCTACTTTTAATAATGTGATTGTCACATTAATTATCTATAGTTTCTGTAGGCTTTCCAACTATTTTTGGTCTATTGACATCAACTTTTGGATGATGGTGGCGATTCTCGTTGAGTTTAATCTGTCATGCAATGTTGGGGCAGGGCACCTCGACGATCGCATTCCTCAATAAATTATCGCATAACCCTGGCGGCTTCAATAAGGACTTCAATCCGCGCTAAAAGACGCCTGTATGGTCGTAAAGTAGTCTGCCCCATGGTCATATTCTAGAACTAGCCTACTCAAATTATTCCGCCAGTTATAAATTAGGACTATCGTTTCATTTCAATATGCAGAAATGGCGAGTAGTGTTGCACCTGTTAACCGTGTTGAGTTTCTGTTTAAAAAAACTATTTGAGAGGTTGAAATTAGAAGATACGTTAGCTAACCCTGGTGTCTTCCTTGGTTTAGTAGCTAGCTTCTAGTGGATTTAATAGCATCTTTTGACAGCGCAAAAACGAGAAGGCAATGGTGTTCTACAGCGAGTGGTCAGACAATTATCCATAACACCCAACTGTCTTGAGTTGCAGTTATAAAACCCAACTACTTAAAAATATTAGATAGTTAGCAGGCCAGACAGAACACAAAAAAAAAATAGTTTTGTTTACCCATAGCAACAACGTTGCTATGCTTCGCTGGTTTAACGTGATGAGAACGGTGCAAATTTAACTGATGGGTTACTGATCTACAATTCTGACTGTGACATGATTTAAGCATACCGCAAAGTCCTGTAAAATATGTAATTTTAATGTAGCCCAAAATGATAGGCTATTAAAAAAAGTCAGACTTTCTGCCCTACCAAAATGTATGGTCACCGCACGCTACTGATTTTTAAAGTGTTTATATACTTGTTTTGAGTGTGTGTGTGTGTGTGTGAGAGAGAGAGAGAGGAGGTGTTTATATACTTGTTTTGAGTGTGTGTGTGTGTGTGTGTGTGTGTGTGTGTGTGTGTGAGAGAGAGAGAGAGAGGAGGTGTTTATATACTTGTTTTGTGTGTGTGTGTGTGTGTGTGTGTGTGTGTGTGTGTGTGTGTGTGTGTGTGTGTGTGTGCTCTGCAACACCATGTGCTACCTGAAAGTTGTGCACCACGGTGATGTGAGTGGGCGGAGTCATGCCGATGGCGTAGTTGACGACGGTGTCCCTCTTGGGTCCGGGGATGCGGCAGGACGACAGGACGTGGTAGTACTGATCCATGCACAGCGGCTTCCCGCCCAGGTGCTGCACGGGCAGCGTCTCACTGGACAGAGCAGAGCAGAGCCAATCAGCACGCACCATTACCCAGCCTCTTCCTGCTTCTGAGCGCATGTGGCCAATCAGCACACACCATTACCCAGCATCTTCCTGCTTCTGAGCGCATGTGGCCAATCAGCACTCACCATTACCCAGCCTCTTCCTGCTTCTGAGCGCATGTGGCCAATCAGCACTCACATGTACCCAAGCTCTACATGTTTCTGGGCACATGGCCAATCAGCACACACGTTTCCCCAAGCTCTTCCTGTTTCTGAGCACATGTGGCAAATCAGCATGCACGTTTACCCAACCTCTTCCTGTTTCTAAGCACATGTGGCCAATCCGTACGCACATGTACCCAACCTCTTCCTGTTTCTGAGTGAATATAGCCAATCAGCACTCATGTTTACCCAACCTCTTCCTGTTTCTGAGGTCATGTGGAAAATGAGATCATGAATGCGAGGAGTGAACTTACTTATCTAGAAACTTCTTGAAAGAGAGCACTCCAGCTATCAGCTTAGCTGCAAACCTGTGGGGTACACACAAACACAAAATCAGATTGAGTTCCTCTTAAGAGGTTTTATAAATGTCCTTTGAGTGATTCACACATCGTCTAACCCCCATGAGCAGGGCTTAAAGAAGCACAGCAAACCCTCAGAGGTGGAATGGCATCAGAGCTTTTTGGCCTGGCTTTAGTGCCCTGCCCTGGACACAATGCTCTCAGCTTGGCAGCGGAGACAGCGGTCCTAAAAAAAGCCGTGCAATGCCTGCGCGCAGCTCGGCAATGCGCTCTAAATAGCCCCATGCATGGGGGGGTCACTATGCGCAAAGGTCAGTCTAGCTCTCAAGTCCCCCTCTCGCGATCAAACGGCCCCCACAGAGGGGTTTCTCATACTGCCCCACTTTTCAGTCGGTGTGGAGGAGGAGTGTGTGTGAGTGTGTGTCTGTGTGTGAGTGTGTGTGTGTGTGTGTGTGTGTGTGTGTGTGTGTGTGAGTGTGTGTGTGTGTGTGTGTGCCCTCCCCCTTATCTGTACTGATGGCTACATCAAGGGGCGGCTGAAGGTTTAAACATACTGTACACCATGGTATAGCTGATGGCAGGCTACACACATCTGATTGACTCACCTCATTTGCCCTTGCCGATCCTGGAAGTGCATTCTGGGTAAGACCACACCTGGACTGGTGTACACTGCCACGGGCATGCGTGAGTCCAGGTAGGCCGACTGCATCCACCAATCGGTCAGCTATGTGTGTGAGCAAGAGAAAGACAGGAGCACGTGGGGGTTAACAAACACACACAGGCTCAGCTTCAGTGTGTGTGTGTGTGTGTGTGTGTATGTGTGTGTGTGTGTGTGTGTGTGTGTGGGGAGGGGGGGGGGGGGGTGAAAGGTTTCTGATCACACATGGGAAACCAACCAGTGGATATTTCTCAAACCACTTCCTAGTTCACTCTGGAGATTCCTACAACATGCCATAAAAACTAGGAAGTCTCTCACCACAGCTGCTATCCCATAATGCACCCAGCTGTCTGACTTGGGTGTGTGTATTTCCAGGCATTGACAGTGGGCATATACACACACCCACTCTCTCTCTCTCACACTCACACACACACACACACACACACACACACACACACACACACACACACACACACATACACATACACACACTCACACACACACACACACCCACACACAAACTCACACCCACTCTCTCTCTCTCACAATCACACACACACACACACACACACACACACACACACACACACACACACACACACTCACACACACACACACTCACACACTCTCTCTCTCTCTCTCACTCACACACACACACACACTCACACACACTCTCTCTTTCTCTCACTCACACACACACACACACTCTCTCTCTCTCTCTCACTCACACACACTCACACACACACACAGAGAGGCCTACCCAGTTATCTCTCACTCACACACACTCACACACACACAGAGAGAGGCCTACCCAGTTCTCTCACTCACACACACTCACACACTCTCTCTCTCTCTCTCTCACTCACACACACTCACACACACACAGAGAGAGGCCTACCCAGTTCTCTCTCACTCATACACACTCACACACACACAGAGAGAGGCCTACCCAGATCTCTCACTCACACACACTCACACACTCTCTCTCTCTCTCTCTCACTCACACACACTCACACACACACAGAGAGAGGCCTACCCAGTTCTCTCTCACTCATACACACTCACACACACACAGAGAGAGGCCTACCCAGTTCTCTCTCACTCATACACACTCACACACACACAGAGAGAGGCCTACCCAGATCTCTCTCACTCACACACACTCACACACACACAGAGAGAGGCCTACCCAGTTCTCTCACTCACACACACACTCACACACACACAGAGAGAGGCCTACCCAGTTCTCTGTCTTGCCGGCGCGTCTCTCCAGGCCCTTCTGCAGGCGGTGTCCGACGCCGGACGTGAGGAAGTCGTTGACGAGTTTGCGCGTGTGCTCCATCTCCTCGGGGCAGAGCAGCGGCTCCAGCGCGGCCAGGTAGCGCTCGCACGTCTGCTTCAGCGGCGGCACCGGCAGCCGGGGCAGCCCCTCCTGCTGGACCACCGGCCGCTTCCACTCCGCCACCACCCCCACCGGACGCGCCAGCAGCGCCGGCTTCGCCCGGCCCGCCTGGGTCTGGGGACGAGACGGGGACACGTTACACACACACACACACACACACACACACACACACACACACACACACACACACACACACACCAACCACCTGGGTCTGGGGACGAGACGGGGACACATTACACACACACACACACACACACACACACACACACACACATACCCAAACACCTGGGTCTATGGATGAGACGGGGACACGTCACACACACACACACGCACGCACACACACACACACACACACACACACACACCAACCACCTGGCTCTACGGATGAGATGAGAACATTTTACACACACACACTCAACCAGCCGCCTGGGTCTATGGACGAGACTGGACATGTTACTTACACACACACACACACACACACACACACACACACCAACCACCTGGCTCTACGGATGAGATGAGAACACTTTACACAAACACACACACACAAACACGCATACACACAAACCAGCTGCCTGGGCTTGCGGACAAGACTAGAACACTTTGCACACACAAACCTGTGTTTGTTGCACACACAAACTCACAATAACTCTCATTATCCCTTGGATAAAACCAAACACAGAAATACAATTACATACTTTTTATCTACCACAGCGAAGAACATATGCACGCCCTGACACATGGACAGTATTATTAATAATATTGCAATTGCTACAGCGATCTGGCGTGAGCAACTACTTGTCACAATATAGTGTTGCAGTGTTGCAGCATTAAATCAAAGGTGCTTGATCCTCCCGATTGGGCATATTAAATCTCACAGCCAAGACTCAGCAGGCATGCCATGGCAAGATCACATCGGTAGTGGGCGACACTTAAAGGTGATTTGTGCATAGCTCTTGTCAACACCTCAGACTTGATAGGACCATAAGAATGTAATATCATTATTGTTGCTTACTTATAACATGACATATACATATAGCATGACTAAAGCAGGGTTACGTAATAGCTTATTACACTGGTATAGTTCAGGTAGTCTAACTAACACAAACTCTAACAGCGCACTAATAACCTGACTATAAATCTCCTGGCAGAACAAACACCCAAAGCATGTACTGGCATTTCTCTGATGCAACCTGAAACCATAAACAGATATCAGATGACTGCTTGAGTTTTTGTCAGTCACATGGACGAATTTTGCATTTTGAAAGGGCAACCTAAAAAAGAAGCGAGCCCAGTTAATTTAATCTAAATCACAGGATCAGATCAAGCCCTTCAAACGCGAGTAAAACAGATATTACCCGGCTAGCAGCCTGCTCTACCGCTGACCTATATACATGGGCTTTAATACTAGCTGTTTGTTTGCACGCGTGAAGACATCATGCTCTTGATTTCCTCACACTCTGCTTTCCAAGATAACTCAGCTGCTCTGCAATAACACCGATACTGTAGTTCAATAACCCAGGGGGGTAGTCCCTCGGCTTAACCTCGCTCCGAGAGGGTATTTTACTATTATACATGTCTAATCTGGTTTCGCGTATTTTGGTCAATGAAAATCGAATGAAATAATTTACCCACCATCGTTCTGGCTAGAAGAGTTAGCATGCTTAAGGCAAAAGGCTGCCAGATTGGGTCACAAGAGTAAAATCACCAGCGTTGTCATTCTGTGCGTCCGCGGTCAGTGCGCCACAAGGACGAAGTTTGGATCTTCCCAGACTTCGGGAATATCCGCCTTCCTTCGGGCGACGTCGGCAATGGCAGTCAACTCTCGCGCTAGAGCGCAACCTATAAATAGACTACTCCCAAACCGGACTGGACTGATGAGAGAATAATCTCTTATGGCCTCCCCTTGGTAAACTGACGAGTATACAGGATGTCCTTTCACTCTGCAGCATGTCAATGTTTCCCAAACCATTTAAAAAGCAAGATATAGTAAGGTCTCACAGTTGATTATTAAATTAGATTCAACTTTATTGTCATTGTGCAGAGTACAAGTAGGCCTACAAAGACAACAAAATGCAGTTTGCGTCTAACCAGAAGTGCAAAAAGGCAGAAAAGTGCAATGTGACATACAAAGTACAGAGGTGGTGCATAGACAGGACAAGAAATTGTATGTTGACAAAGACAACAATCCTTTAAAAAAATCCTACATACTGTCAAAGTTTGCTAACATGACTTTTGTGGTATTAGCACTCTATGTTTTTAAAATACATATAACATAAGCATCTAACAGAAAAAAAAGGCTATACAGCTACATGATTAACTTAAAGGATAATATCCGGTGTGATTTTGACCTAAAGTGTGTTGAAACATGATACCAAGTGTGAATGTATGTCTCATAGCTCACCTCAGCTTGTCCCCTGCACTCAGAAATATGGCGCTAGTTAGCCAATGCTACCAACACAGTGTTTCGTTGTGGTGCCTCGGGCATCGGCCTAGCCATGCAAATACTGTAAATCACTGTTTTACACCATTTACGAGGCTAAAGTACTGTAGCTCCATACTTCATTGGTAGACTTCCGAGGGCCTTGACATTTAAAACGAGACATAGAGAACTTTGAAAAAGCACTGGTAGTTTATTTACAAGACGATTTATACAGACAGTACCTTAAGGAATTTTACCATTTGACGCCATCTTGAATTTAGTCACGATAAGTCGAGCGACGAGTACGAACGAACAAGTATGATAAGGGATCAGATTCCAAAAATAATTCTGTGAAAATGCATGGATTCCGGTCACGGAATTATTTTTGGAATGGCTTTTTATTATGTCCCAATTCTTCTTGATTATTTGCTTTATCTTATTGGCTTGACTACTGTACTGTGTAACAAAATATACTTGGTTTGGCTCTTGTTGTCGCCTCTGTTTCTGAACCAACAGCTGTTCTCTGCCAATTTCTTTAACTCTACTGTAGGCTGTATCTAAGGTCTTGTGTTTATACCCTCTTTTCTTAAACCTTTGAATCATGTCTTGAGCATTTTTATCAAAAACGTCTTCAGAGTCACATATGCGTTTAATCCTTTGAAATTTGCCAAAAGGGATGTTCTCTATTAACCAAGGTGGGTGGTAGCTTTCTGCCCTCAGTATGGTATAACGATCAGTGGGTTTTCTAAACATGGACGTGTGCAATTCACCTTTGTTATCTTTTGATATCTCCAGATCTAGGAAATGGATGTTTGTTAATGAGAACTCGCAGCTTCAAATTAGGATTAGTGTTGTTAAGATATGCATGAGACTGTAACAGCTCTTGCTGTGACCCAGGACATAAGTTTGTTATGTTTTTATGGGCTAGGTTTGCCCAGGTTGTTTTTGTTGCCATTTTTGGAGCCTGGGCAGGCCACAGAGATCGCGTTTTTTTTACAGTCACAGCTAGCGGTTGGTTAGGTGATGTTTGCAGTAAGTGACATGAAATGTTTTAGCCTAAAAAACGTGTGGCATCGCTTAGAGCACCTTTAATTTTAATCCAAACACAGAATTCATCAAGTGAAGCCACTAGGCCACTGTGCATGTCAGTGCTAGCTTTGTCCAAACACACCTCTGCATTAGGCCCTAGCTTGTGGGGCGGAAGCTGCACTGAATACAACAGGAAAGCCCTGCAGCGCATAGTGAACACAGCTGGAAGGATCATTGGTGATTCACTCCCCTCCCTGAAGGACATTTACACCACCCACCTCACCCGCAAGGCGACCAAAATTGTGAGTGATGCAAGTCACCCCGCTCACAATCTGTTTGATCTACTGCCCTCTGGGAAGAGGTACAGAAGCCTGCGCTCCCGCACTACCAGACTCACCAACAGCTTCATACACCAAGCCGTAAGGATGCTGAACTCTCTCCCTCCTCTCCCCCCTCCACCCTCAGCTACATAACATCCTGGACATTGGACCCACAATGGCCGCCTGCACTACTCCACTTGCACACTTGCACACCTGCACACTTGTACACTTTACAACTTGGTGTTGTTGTCCTGAAAACACAACACTTCTGCTGCTCTTACATAACTTGCACCACTATGCCACTTTCTTTATTACTTAGGTCAAACAGAACTACCCAAGCCTTTTATTGGCCTGACTTTGCACTAGTATTTCATTGACTGTCTATGCACAATTTCAACCAAATTTTGCTGCTCTTATTTTTTCATTATTATATGTGCCCTCTTATTTACTTATTTACTTACTTTTTTGTTTACTTGAATGTTATGTTTGTCTGTGGAAAAATATGTCTTGTCTTCACCATGGGATAGTGAGAAACGTAATTTCGATCTCTTTGTATGTCTGGAACATGTGAAGAAATTGACAATAAAGCTGACTTGACTTGACTTGACTTTGTACAAACAAACCTCTGCATTAGGCCTACATGATTAAGGCATTTACTGTAATTCCATTTTCATCATTGTAGTCTTACAAAAATTGAATTTGTAGGCAAATGTCAATTTCCACAAGTTGCATGTAACATGGGGAAGAGGAAGGGAAGAGTGAAGTGGCCTACTGTAGTAGGCTTTACTGACACCACACACACGCTAAACACACACTACACACACACAGCCTCAACACACATTACACACACACTACACACAGGCTAAACACACACTACACACACACACAGCCTCAACACACATTACACACACTTCACACACACAGGCTAAACACACACTACACATCACACACACAGCCAACACACATTACACACACACACAGCCTCAACACACATTGTGGCAGTAGTGTGGTAGCGTAACGGTTGAGCGCCAGGTGGATTTATCCACCACCACCACTCAGACAGAGTGAAGATAAACTAAAGTTAAGAAATAATAACTAAATGGCTTTATAAAGCACCACAAAACATTAAATGATTTTAACTCTAACTAAAAGACTTAAAGAAATGCAAACAGGTGTGTTCAAAAATGGAATATATTGTTCAGGACACGCATGAACACCACACAAGCAAACAAATCACCACAACAGCAGTAGCAGTCCATTCAGCCTATTTTTAGGTTAGGCCACTAGGAGGCGGTAGGCGGTAGCCTCGATAAAAATGCAAAAAGGCAAGACGCAAAAAGGTCCAAAAACGAGAGAGGAAAGTATCTTCGGTCAAAAAAGACCTCTTCGGCCTAAGGCCACAATAAATTCAAACAGTATGTAGCAGGTTAAACAAATTATGCTGCTATTACAAGCTACTCAAGTGCAGCACAAACACGATCTTTTATTTAGGCTATAACTAATTGGCTACTATAACATAGCCGACTGCTTCAAAGATCCCAGTGTGGATAAACCAATAAACAAAATAACATTAAAATCACTTAACAAAAAGAAGAGCTCTCCAAAACTAGAGCACAAACGTGATTGCTTTCAGTTTACAGTTTAGATTAGATTACAATAAAGGCAGGCCGGCGCCGGAGGAAAGGAAAATGTAGAAATAAAAATATCCCCAAAAGACAAAATAATAATCCCCAGGAAAACCCCTAAGGAAACCCTCCCCAGTAGCCTATGTAATCTATATTCAACTTAAAGTCGCGCCGCTCACGACTAAACAACAAGAGCGCTTTTAAAGAGCACAGGACAACACAGAGAAGTGGGCCAGCTGCTACAACCTCGCTACTGTCGCGTGTCTCCTGCAAACAATGGTAAAACAGTTCTAATGCAAGGACATCACGGAGCGAATGGAGTGCACACCAAAGGACCAAACAACTCGCACAAAACTACTACCGTCACGGACAGAAGACGACCCAAGAGCGCAAGTTCAAATTCAGAGTCTTTTTATTGAAGGGTTCAGGGGGGAAGAGGAGTGAGAGAAACGTGAGGTCTTGGAGGTTCCGGTTCCAGGGGTGCTAGGAGTGCCAGGGGTTCCAGGGGTTCTCGGGGCTCTGGGGTTTTCCAAGTTTCCGGGGGGTTCCAGTCCAAGGTGCTGAGTGTGTGTGTGTCCCCCAGTGATCGAGCGGCGTCTCGGGCTGAGGGTGGTGACGCGTCGGGGCTCGCTCGTCTGGTGGTCGGAGGCCTGGGGGAACACACACACAACAGCAAGGTGAACAGCAGGCAGTAGTACAGACCAGGGCTAGGCACTAAACGTGGTGAGAGACAGAAGGCAGATTCGAGTTACCGGGGGGGCTGAAGATCGGAGAGTAATCGAGAAGATCCGGAAGGCAGGTCGGGATAACCGGGGCAGTAGAACAGGGAGGCAGTCAAGAAAGGATCCGAATCACAGGTAGGAGTCAGAGAGTAGCCAGGCAGGCAGGTTACTGGTCCAGGTTTGAAGACGATCTGACAGGGCTTGGCTGAAAAACAGGGCTTTATATACTGGGAGAGGTTAGTGGAGAGATGCAGTGCAGCTGGCAGAGTAATTAGAGCAGAGTGGGGCAAGGTGAGGATGGTGAGTGGGAAATGCAGCGCAGCTGGCCAGGTAACAAGAGCAGAGCAGGGCGGAGCCAGGTGGAGCTCGTTAGGCAGAGTAGAGAGAGAGTGAGCAGAGTGGCAGAGAATTGAATCAATTAAGGTTGTTACCAGGGAGACAGAATGCTCATGACAGTTACAGTGCAAGGAGATCACGGAATGAATGGGGCAAGACAGGCCGACAGGCCAGGAACAACAACTTTGCTGCCGTGATCGCTTGCTGAACAATGATAAAACAGTTCGTTATTGCAAAGTGATCACGGAGCTCGGTTTGGACTAGACCAAACACGCACAAAACTCTGAACAACTCGGTGGAGTTATCAACCTGCCGAACAATGGAAAGACAGTTCTTTGAGGCTAGGCAATACTCACGGAGCGTCCGAGACAAGGACCAAACCAGGCCGCTCTCACAAGGCAAAACACTCTACCTGTCGTCACGTTCAGCCTACGCGGGGAAACACCAGGGAACCAAACACGCAGCAGACGAAACACCGGTAGAGGGAAACGAGAGAGGCGGAGACAGCGCTACCTGGGCTGTTATTTATAGACGCTGACCATCTTCCGTATGTAGCTGCCATGTTTTCATTACATTACTTTATTATAGGAGGTCAGGTTTGATCGCCTCAACACACACTACACACACACTACACACAGCCTCAACACACACTACACACACACACTACACACACTACACACACACAGCCTCAACACACATTACGCACAGCCTCAACACACATTACACACACACTTCACACACACAGCCTAAACACACACTACACACACACAGACTAAACACACACCACACACACAGCCTCAACACACACTACACACACACAGGCTAAACACACACTACACACACACAGCCTCAACACACACCACACACACACTACACACAGCCTCAACACACACTACACACACACAGCCTCAACACACACTACACACACACAGCCTCAACACACACACTACACACTACACACACACTACACACAGCCTCAACACACACTACACACACACAGCCTCAACACACACTACACACACACAGCCTCAACACACACACTACACACACACAGCCTCAACACACACACTACACACACACAGCCTCAACACACACACTACACACACACAGCCTAAACACACACTACACACACACAGCCTAAACACACACTACACACACACAGCCTCAACACACACTACACACACATAGCCTCAACACACACTACACACACACACTACACACATACAGCGTCAACAAACATTACACACACACAGCCTCAACACACACTACACACACACAGCCTCAATACACACACTACACACACACAGCCTAAACACATACTACACACACACAGCCTCAACACACACTACACACACACACTCACAAACACAGCCTCAACACACACTACACACACACAGCCTCGTGTTTTAAATAAAGCTATAACGCTTTTCCTCGTGACAGACAAACACTTGTCAAACAACATTTAGGTAAGAAAGGATCTTTCCTAGTCGTCACCGACTTCCGACTCGCCTCAGAGGGAGCAAACGTGTGGAAAAGGGTTTACGCAGCAGTCTGCAGGCCCACTGTAATGTACCTCAATTCCTACAGTCAGATAGATAGATAGATAGATAGATAGATATACTTTTTAGGCACCCAGTAGTTTTTACAACAAACACAACAAACACACATATGTCTCATACATAAAAATCACTCACAGAAATGTAAAAAATTAAAGAGCATGTGAAGTGATTAAGAAGGTCTGATATGAAACTGACCATGTGATGCATTGCCCATGAGGTGCTATGGAGTGTGTGTGCTATGGTGGAGTGTGTGTGTAATGGTGGAAGTGCAAAAGTGAACAGTGCAGTAAAATGTGAACAGTGAATATGATAACTCAAGAGTAATGTGAGCAATTCATGATGTTGGATGTTCCATAACACACACACAGCGTAAAGGTCTGACCACTTCTGTTTCCTTCCAAAACTCCCAGGCCACTCCTCCTCCGGTGTCCCGCGGCTTAAATATTCGTCGCTCCGAAGAGAGAAGTCGGAGATTCCAGGGTGGCTGATTGTTTACCTTCCACAGGTCAGACGTTATTAACGCCTGCAGGATGGAGCGATTGGGGCACCTACTTTTCCTCTCTACCGTGAGTGTGACTTTAGCACGACCGGCGATGGAACTACGTCCAAGCTCGCCCGTTAATGAGCGGCCAGTTATCGGTAAGTCTGCTATCAGTGTGGCATCCAAGCTACAATAGTTACGCTGCAAAACGCTGCTACAAACGGCTGAGCAATTTTTAAATACCAATGTAGCCTAATATCGAGATTTAAACAAAATGTAGGCTAAACCTTTTAGCGTGCTTTATCGTTGTGAAAATATGTGCTGTCTTGACTGACAGCCTACTGATATTTCAAATCTTTGAAGGGATTTTAACCCAAGAGGTGTCTGATGATGACATGAGACCATTTGGGAAAACCTACATTCCTGCCTCATATGTGAAGTACATAGAGTCGGCTGGTAGCCGAGTGGCTCCAATTAGGTACGGATTAGTTTACGGTGCATTCTATAAATTAAAGAATAGCCTATAGCCTATACTACATGTACATGAGACTGTACGTGTCCAATATTATGACATTTATAAAGCCTTAACATTGCTGTATTTCAGGTTGAACCTCACCCAAGCTGAATATGAGAAAATCTTCGCGGAAATAAACGGGTAAGAAAAGGGTTTCCTCATGTGCAGGTGGTGATGTGATGTCCAGCCGATGGACAGATTTGTATATTAGGCCTATGATACAATTAATATTTGTATATGTATTATACATTTATATATTATAAATGTACATGTTACCCAGAATGTGGGATGAGATGAGCAGGCTATTGCTTAACTTTTGACAGGGCACTGTGTAACCCTACAGCACTGTGAGACTCTGAAGTGTGTGTAGCTGTCCTCTAGATGGCAGCATTTCGCTGTGCGAGTCCTGGGATATTTATGCTTCAGTTGAGACCATGGTTCAGTGGAGTGAGGGTTAATGGCAGCTCTACTGTCTGTCTCTGTGCCTGTCTGTGTACCTGTCTGTCTGTCTGTCTGTCTGTCTGACTCTCTTTCTCTATAGCCTGCTGTTCATTGGAGGAGCAGTGGATCTGGTGCAATCAGACTATGCCCTGACTGCAAAGTTTTTTTACAAGCTTGCTGTAAAGGTGTGTGTGTGTGTGTGTGTGTATGTTGTTTGTGTGTGTGTGTGTGTGTGTGTGAACTAAAGAATATCTAAGAATATCTCATGTACCTCATGCAGTTTCAGTAAAGTTTTGTTCCACAGGATGTGCTGTGGTGTGACGTGTAGTCTGACTGATGTGCTGTGGTGTGATGTGTGTGCTGTGGTGTGACGTGTAGTCTGACTGATGTCCTGTGGTGTGATGTAGTCTGACTGTGTTGTGCGTGCTGTGGTGTGACGTGCTGTGGTGTGACGTGCTTGCTGTGGTGTGACGTGCTGTGGTTTGTGTGTTGTGGTGTGACGTGCTGTGGTGTGACGTGCTGTGGTTTGTGTGCTGTGGTTTGTGTGTTGTGGTTTGTGTGCTGTGGTTTGTGTGCTGTGGTTTGTGTGTTGTGGTTTGTGTGCTGTGGTGTGACGTGCTGTGGTGTGACGTGCTGTGGTGTGACGTGCTGTGGTGTGTGTGCTGTGGTGTGACGTGCTGTGGTGTGACGTGCTGTGGTGTGACGTGCTGTGGTGTGACGTGCTGTGGTGTGTGTGCTGTGGTTTGTGTGTTGTGGTGTGACATGCTGTGGTGTGTGTGCTGTGGTGTGTGTGCTGTGGTTTGTGTGTTGTGGTGTGACGTGCTGTGCTGTGGTGTGCTGTGGTGTGTGTGCTGTGGTGTGAACTGCTGTGGTGTGACGTGCTGTGGTGTGTGTGCTGTGGTTTGTGGGTTGTGGTGTGACGTGCTGTGGTGTGTGTGCTGTGGTGTGTGTGCTGTGGTTTGTGTGTTGTGGTGTGTGTGCTGTGGTGTGTGTGCTGTGGTTTGTGTGCTGTGGTTTGTGTGCTGTGGCTTGTGTGCTGTGGCTTGTGTGCTGTGGTGTGACGTGCTGTGGTGTGACGTGCGTGCTGTGGTGTGACGTGCGTGCTGTGGTGTGACGTGCTGTGGTGTGATGTGCTGTGGTTTGTGTGTTGTGGTGTGACGTGCTGTGGTGTGTGTGCTGTGGTTTGTGGGTTGTGGTGTGACGTGCTGTGGTGTGTGTGCTGTGGTTTGTGTGTTGTGGTGTGACGTGCTGTGGTGTGTGTGCTGTGGTTTGTGTGCTGTGGCTTGTGTGCTGTGGTGTGACGTGCTGTGGTGTGACGTGCGTGCTGTGGTGTGACGTGCGTGCTGTGGTGTGACGTGCGTGCTGTGGTGTGACGTGCTGTGGTGTGATGTGCTGTGGTTTGTGTGTTGTGGTGTGACGTGCTGTGGTGTGTGTGCTGTGGTTTGTGTGTTGTGGTGTGACGTGCTGTGGTGTGTGTGCTGTGGTTTGTGTGTTGTGGTGTGCTGTGGTTTGTGTGCTGTGGTTTGTGTGCTGTGGTTTGTGTGTTGTGGTGTGACGTGCTGTGGTTTGTGTGCTGTGGTTTGTGTGCTGTGGTTTGTGTGCTGTGGTGTGACGTGCTGTGGTGTGACGTGCGTGCTGTGGTGTGACGTGCTGTGGTGTGACGTGCTGTGGTGTGTGTGTGCTGTGGTTTGTGTGTTGTGGTGTGACGTGCTGTGGTGTGACGTGCTGTGGTGTGACGTGCTGTGGTGTGATGTGCTGTGGTGTGACGTGCTGTGGTGTGATGTGCTGTGGTGTGACGTGCTGTGGTGTGACGTGCTGTGGTGTGATGTGCTGTGGTGTGACGTGCTTGTCCCTCGTCCAGGCTAATGACGCAGGGGACTTTTTCCCGCTGTGGGGAACCTGCATGGGGTTCCAGCTACTCACAGTCCTGGTGGCAGGAGAGGACCTGCTGACCAACACCACTGCAGAGAACATTGCCATGCCTCTCAATCTGACCGCAGGTAAGCAGAGTACATCGTCTTGCTGCTTAATCTGACCACAGGTAAACGATGGGTATTGCCATGTGGCTCAATCTGACCACAGGTAAACGATGGGTAATGCCATGCTTCTCAATATGACCGCAAGTAGGCATTGCCATGCCTCTCAATCGGACCACAGATAAACATCGCCATGCCACTCTATCTGACCGCAGGTTTAACATCAACATGCTCCTAAATCTGACTGCAGGTAGGCAGCACAGGTAACTTAACCACAATACCTCTCAATCTGACTGCAGGTAGGCAGCACAGGTAACTCAACCACAATACCTCTCAATCTGACTGCAGGTAGGCAGCACAGGTAACTCAACCACAATACCTCTCAACAATACCTCTCAATCTGACCGCAGGTAGGCAGCACAGGTAACTCAATCACAATACCTCTCAATCTGACCGCAGGTAGGCAGCACAGGTAACTCAACCACAATACCTCTCAATCTGACTGCAGGTAGGCAGCACAGGTAACTCAACCACAATACCTCTCAATCTGACCGCAGGTAGGCAGCACAGGTAACTCAACCACAATACCTCTCAATCTGACTGCAGGTAGGCAGCACAGGTAACTCAACCACAATACCTCTCAATCTGACCACAGGAGTGGGCGGGCAAACCCAGATTGGAGACCTCTGTTCTGTACCTGCCATCCTGACTACCTGCAGGGGGGAGGGGGTGACACACTGAGAGGGATGAGATGAGTGTGGCATGAAATAATGTCATACAGCATTCTTATTTCTTTTCCTGGACGTCCTAAAAATACCTGACCCTGCATCCTTTGTCTGTGTCATATCCTGAGCAAACACCATGTGTGTACACACGGTGACAATCACACACACACACACACACACACAATCACACACACAATCACACACACACTAATAGGCTGCCGTTGTCATGAGGATTCAGTGTCGTCATCATTACCACATGCACAGTTTTCAGATATCGCTTTCCTGATGAGTCATCAGAATGCACCGTCATGGTAACTTTAGTTGCCCTGGGAAACCATTCAGCCCGTGCTATAAATACAAATAAATGCATATAAATGCCCTGTGCTGTATACGTACCTAGGCGGTGGTGACCTCCAGGTGATCTCACTTCCTGCTGCACTCTCCTCCAACCCTTTCACCTCTCGGTTCTTGTTTCCATCAACCTTAGCAGAGTCACTGAGGGGTCAGCAAACTCTGGGTGAAAACCTCTATTGGTAATACTGCATGTGATGGTGCTCAAAGACCCTCCATCAGTAATACCGCATATGAAGAACCTCCATCAGTAATACTTCATATGAAAAACCGAACCTCCATTAGTAATACTGCATATGAAAAACCTCCATCAGTAATACTGCATTTGAAAAACCCAAACTCCATCAGTAATTCTGCATATGAGGAACCGAACCTCCATCAGTAATACTACACATGCTAGCACTTAAACACAACCTCAAGTCAAACACCACCTGAGTCAAATGCAACCCTGCTATTTATTACCTCCTTTGAGGATAATCATTATTACACATTGCATCTCGGCACATCCCAAGCTCATAAGGTTGATAGATAGACTGGCTAAACGGTTTGAGCAGAGATAGGCTGGCTGAACGGTTTGAGCAGAGATAGGCTGGCTGAACGGTTTGAGCAGAGATAGGCTGGCTGAACGGTTTGAGCAGAGATAGGCTGGCTGAACGGTTTGAGCAGAGATAGGCTGGCTGAACGGTTTGAGCAGAGATAGGCTGGCTGAACGGTTTGAGCAGAGATAGGCTGGCTGAACGGTTTGAGCAGATCTCTACTGATGAACAGCTGTTTGTTTCTACCCTTTAGTGCCAGTGTTAACTCCTCTCCATCTCTCCTGTCACAGAGGCCCAGTCCAGCCGCATGTTTGAGAGCTTCCCTCCGGACCTCCTCAGGTCTCTGACCCAGGAGCCTCTGACCGGAAACTTCCATCACTACGGAGTAACGGAGAAGGTGAGCGCAGGCACTTCTGTGAGCGATTCACTTGTGTTACTGTAGGACACAGTGTTACAGCAAGCGATTCACTTGTGTTACTGTAGGACAGCAAGCGATTCACTGGTGTTACTGTAGGACACGGTGTTACAGCGAGCGATTCACTTGTGTTACCGTAGGACACAATACAGCAAGTAATTCATTTTAAGTCTCAGCCAAGTGATTTTGTTGTTATTCCTGCATGTTTACGTAAACTTGGCCTTGGTGAAGAGTCTCTGTTCTGTTGTGATGCTAAGACTGCTGCTGAGGTAAGCTAAGAGCATTCTCTCCTGCTGTGTGTGGCAGGTGTTTCAGGAGAATGCCCGACTGAGGGAGTTCTTTTCCGTGTTATCCACAAATGTCGCTGAGGACGGATCGGTCTTTGTCTCCACAATGGAAGGTAGCCTGACCCTGACACACACAAGCTTTGTCCTATTCATGAGAAGAACACTGTAGAAGTACTCAACACACTGATTTTACACACACACACACACACACACACACACACACACACACACACACACACACACACACACACACACACACACACACTACTCAACATGACACACTGATTTTACACACACACACACACACACTACTCAACATGACACACTGATTTACACAGAAACACACACACACACACTACTCAACATGACACACTGATTTACACACACACACACACACTACTCAACATGACACACTGATTTACACACACACACACACACACACACTACTCAACATGACACACTGATTTACACAGAAACATACAGTACACACACACACACACTACTCAACATGACACACTGATTTACACAGAAACATACATACACACACACACACACACACACACACACACACACACTGATTTACACACAAACACACACACACACACTGATTTACACACAAACACACACACACACACTGATTTACACACAAACACACACACACACACACACAGTTAATTACACAGAAACACACACACACCATCCAACATGACACACTGATCACTCACACACACACTACTCAATATGCACACTGATTTACATAGAAACACACACACACACACACACACACACACACACACACACACACACACACTACTCAACATAACACACTGATTTACACAGAAACATACACACACACACACACACTACTCAACATGACACTGATTTACACAGAAACATACACACATACACACACACACACACTGATTTACACAGAAACACACACACACACACACACACTTATTTACACAGAAACACACACACACTACCCAACATGACACACTGATCACTCACACACACACTACTCAACATGCACACTGATTTACACAGAAACACACACACACACGCTACTCAACACAACACTGATTTTCACAGAAACACACACACACACACACACACACACACACACTACTCGGTACGACACACTGATCGGTGCACACAACACACAGATTTCCAGAGAAGCGTTTTAAATCCTGACTTATTTAGATGTTTCTTGTGAAACAGGACGGCAGTACCCCTTCTACGGTGTGCAGTGGCATCCGGAGGTCAACCGTTTCCAGTGGAACCCCAAGTACCACTTCCCCCACTCAGTGAACGCCGTCAGCCTCTCAGCGCTACTCTCTGACTTCTTTGTCAACGAAGGTAGGGCGTGTGCCGTTAGTAGACACTGCACAGTGATACGGAGGACTACTGGCATTCTTCTTCTTTTTTTTTTTGCAAGTTATTTTTTTATTGTTTTTTGTTAAGTAGAGTACAATGAAGATATCAGTTCATGGAATGTTAGGCATTCTCTTGAGAGATTTTAAAATGTTGAAAACACCATTCGTATGTGTGTGTGTGTGTGTGTGTGTGTGTGTGTATGACTGTGTATCATTTATATGTGTGTGTGTGTGTCATTCGTATGTACAGTATGTGTATGTGTGTGTGTGTGTGTGTATGACTGTGAATCATTCGTATACATAGTGTGTGTGTGTGTGTGTGTGTGTGTGTGTGTGTGTGTGTGTGTGTGTGTGTGTGTATGACTCTATCATTCGTATGTATGTGTGTGTGTACAGTATGTGTGTGTGTGACTGTTTATCGTTCTATGGTGTGGGCATGGAACCACAGCTCACAGTGCTGTAGTGGTGTTTTGTTGTTTTGTTTGTTTCGATAACATGAGCAGGAATCTTGGGCATTGTGTGTGTGTGTATATGTGTGTTTCTGTGTCTGTGTGCATGTGTGTGTGTGTGTGTGTGTGTGTGTGTGTGCAAATGAGCTTATGTGAAAGAAATAGATAGGGATTTGGGGCACTTGACTTGTGTGTGTGTGTGTGTGTGTGTGTCCTTGATGAAATAATGTAGATATGTAAATTAGATATGTAAATGAAAGTATGTGATGCCATTGCGTTTATTTCCCTTTAAGGCAGGAAGAGTTCTCATCACTTTGCCAACCTTGAGGAAGAAAATGAGGCTTTGATCTACAGCTACAACCCTGTTTACATCGCAAACTTTACCGGATACGAACAAGCCTATTTCTTCTGAGTGAGAGAAAGTGAGAAATGTGTATGCACAGAAGTGTTTTGACGTTCCACACAGAGTCACTCAAGCATCTTATGTGAACGCTTCCCTTTTATTTGTTTAAATAAATGTTTTATTTTGGAGAACTCAGGAGTTTCATTGTGTTTTCTTGAATTGTAATACATTTGTCCCCCATATGTTGTTGCAAGTGGTGCTTACATATAAGTATTTCTCATACGTGGCTGATTGGATCATAAACGGCCACAGCAACGAAGAGGAATGACTGATAATGACTGACTCTCTATTATTGTGTTACATGCTCCAAATGTAAAGCACTTTGAGCTACTGGTGCCACACTCATGCTGTAGCCAAGTGGGTGAGGCTGGCATCATGGCTTATGCCATGCCCGTGGATGCTGGCATCATGGCTTATGCCATGCCCGTGGATGCTGGCATCATGGCTTATGCCATGCCTGTGAATTCTGTGCAATCATGTCTATGGCTTCTGTCCTAACTTGCACACATATGCTGTTGAAATCCCTGAAACATTCAGGTCCCCCATCCAGTTCAAAGCCTCCACCTGAAGATCTAGACCTTTAACGTTCGGTTCTAGACCTTTGGCAATTGCACTGCTGTGTCCAAGAACCTCCTCTGCCAGTTTGTTTGACTGAGGGAGACAGACGAACTTGGGGAACCTGTTCTGAGGAACCCGTTCTTAAGAACCTCCCCTGGGGAACCCATCTGATGGAGGGTTTCCCTATCGGTCCTCCTCCGGCTCTTAGTGGTCAAGAGAGGGCAGCAGTCAGCCTCTTTAGGACTTGTCAGTGCAGGTCCTATTTATCAAGTTTTCATTCAGAAGATTTCTCTCTTTACACATTCACAGACAAGTGGAAAAGAGCTGTAGTTTACTTCGTCTACACCCACCCCACTTCATTTTCAGGCACACAATTGTGCAGTTTTCATATGAACAAACTTGACCAGGGCTTAATTTGGCATTGATTTGGTAGGCCTACACCATTTCTATTATTTCATTCTATTAACTCCATTCTCTAAGCCTAGTCTGCTCCATTGAACTGAGTTTTGTTTCCATATCGAACGTCTATTACAAGAGTATATTATAAGCCTATCGATGCGTAAAGCTGTGTGTGAATGCGAGTAGAGCTCGTTGTAGGTAAATAGGTTGAACAGATATCACTGTTGTGTAGCCTAGTCTACACTGACCTGGAGTGCGTAGGATGAAAAGACTCATTTCATTGGTCTTGTTACTTGTCTCTCGTCGTTGAGGGGGTGGGAAGTAACAGCATGGTCTACACTCCTCAATGGAAATCAGGATTGCTGTAATGTAACTGCCATCGTAGCTGTCATATCAGCGATCATACAGAGAGCTGCCTGACACCTCAAACAAATGGATACGCAGGGGAAACGCGACCATCTCACGAGTTTATTTTCATAGTCATGTGCCACCGTGTAAACAATAACGTTGTTACCACGTCCCTTGTGGAGCACAACTTAAAGCTAACGGTAGCTCGGTTGTGTGGAAAGCGCGTATTTGGAAAAGGCTACTTGAATATAATAGCGCACTGTTTATGATTTTAGTGTTAGGCGTGTAGAGTAGGCTATATGAAAGGTCGTGTTTATTCGTTCGCTCGGCGATTTTTGTCGTGATAACGGAAGATATTAATAGGTCTGACAAAGGGCATTGGGCTCTTTGTTTATAAACATCCCTCTTCCGTCCAGACCCGAACCGAGCCGAGCCTGCTTGCTCCATTGATGCACTCTTTCCAGTGGTGTAACGGTAAGAAGACCTTGCGTTGTGGATGATATGAGTGTATGGGGAAAGATCGCCTAATCATTGCCATCATGGCAGTGCCATGTCGAGGACTTGAGCAAAAGTTGTGGACAAAAACAAGATGGAGATCATGGGAAATAATGCAACTTATTAGGCTACTTAACTGAGGGTTGGTTGTCTGCAAGCAGCCATAGGCTACACGCTGACTTGACGTTACTGTGTTACTTTTATTTAATTAGCTCAATTAGGCCTACCTGTCCTTATTTGTTTTGATGCCATAGTTTGTAATTAGTGATTAATTAGGACATAATTTAATGTCACCTACTGTCACACTTAATGTTCTATGTTCTCATCATATGTGTGTGTGTGTGTGTGTGTGTGTTCATGATTATTATGATATAGCTTTGGACCTTGATAGTGTTTGTCAGAAGAGGAGATGGGTATGGCTGTGTGTTCAAGGTTATTATTTGGTCCAAAGTTTAGCTTTGATTTTATAAATGTGTTGGCTTGACTGGAACTCTGTTATATGTTGTGGTAACCTATCTGTTACATGCTCTGGTAGACTAATCTATATCTGCTACAGAGACTGCATGTCAGGGTTGTTTTTGTCAGAGAAAGCTTCCTCTTTTCTCCAGCTGCCTATGTGCACAATGATATGCACAGTGACTTCCCAAACACACACACACAATCTGCCACCGCTGGTGTCATGCGGTCTGGTGTGTGTGTGTGTGTGTATGTGTGTGTGTGAGAGAGAGAGAGAGAGAGAGAGAGAGGGAGGGAGAGAGGGAGGGAGGAAATGCCTGGATTAGGTTGATTAAGAAAGCAGTGGCAGTTATTTCTTGCTTATGTCTCACCTCTATCCTCCCAGCTCTGGTGCTTTGATAGTCTCTGATGGCCAAACAGCCACTGAGCCAGGACCAGGTGTCTCTGCTCCTTCTTTAATAGCCACCACTGGACCAGGTGTCTCTGCTCCTCCTGGACCAGGTGTCTCTGCTGGACCAGGTGTCTCTGCTCCTCCTGGACCAGGTGTCTCTGCTCCTTCTTTAATAGCCAACACTGGACCAGGAGTCTCTGCTCCTCCTGGACCAGGAGTCTCTGCTCCTCCTTTAATAGCCACCACTGAGGTGGAACTCCAGTGTAGGTCTGTTGTGTGTGTATTGATCAGCCAGTGAACATAAACATACATCCAAAGTACATGCACATAATGGGCAGCCTACAGCTTTATTCATGTTCCCCGGCTGATCTCAGATGCTGTACGCCTGCATGGACATAATAGGCAGCCTACAGCTTTATTCATGTTCCCTGGCTGATCTCTGATGATGTATGTCCGCAGCTGGAAGTATGTTTGATGAGTACCTGGAACTTAATGCAATGAGGAGCTCTGACAGTGGGCCTCATGACTGGGCTTTTATGAGTGGCCTAATGACTGACTCAAGGACAGTGTGCAGACAGCCCCACAGCTCCCCCCAACATTAGCGCTCACACTGCCCAACACGTTAGCACTCACACTGCCCCACACGTTAGCGCTCACACTCCCCAACATGTTAGCGCTCACACTGCCCAACACGTTGGCCTTCAGGTTGCCCCACACGTTAGCGATCACATGGAAGTCTAGTAGCAGGTGAGCGTGTGTCAGGAAGCCAGTGTGGCTGGGTGGCTCCAGGTAGGTGCCACTGGGTCCTGCTGCTTGCCTGACTGTATTGGAGGAGTGGGAGAAGGTTACCCCTCAGATAGAGTGGGATGGGCACCACACACACACACACACACACACACACTCAGAACTCTGCTTGGGGAACAGGGCAGTGGCAGTTTTAGGGAGGAAAGGGACAACACCTGTGTAGACTCGTTTTTCTCGATCTTGATCCAGAGAACGCAAGCTGTCAGAAGAAGTGGGGACTGTTGCCACGGCAACTTGGCATGCGCCCCCCCCGGAGACTGTAGATAGAGGTCAGTGGAGCGGAGTCGGACTGGTTGGCTGATGCCACGTAGAGCTCAAATACGCTCTAAGGGGCAGAACCTGACTCACTCAGTCTACGGCCCAAACACCTGATACACACACTCACACACACACACACACACACACAGGCACACCCACACTCTGCTGGGGGCAGCATTGCTCAGTCTACGGCCCAAACACCTGATACACACACACACACACACACACACACACACACACACAGGCACACCCACACTCTGCTGGGGGCAGCATTGCTCAGTCTACGGCCCAAACACCAGCACTGACACACAGGCACACACACACTACAGCCCGAACATCAGCACTGGTACACACGCACAGCACACACACTCTCTCTCTTACACACACACACTGCTGGGGGCTGTATCACTCAGTCTGCCCCTGAAGCCTATAGCCCAAACAACATCAGTGAGATATACACACAGCATACACACGTACTGTACATGCCCCCGCACATAGTCAGTACTCAATACTAATGCCCACTAAATGCCCCCGCACATAGTCAGTACTCAATACTCATGCCCACTAAATGCCCCCGCACATAGTCAGTACTCAATACTCATGCCCACTAAATGCCCCCGCACATAGTCAGTACTCAATACTCATGCCCACTAGGCCGACTGACTGGTGAGTCCAGCCCATGTTTAGAGTTAATCTACACCACACACATTCATTAAAACACAGGATTAAGGACATCACCAGTCACAATGCCCCACCAATCGTTACCAAAGCAACAGGAACTAGACCAGTCCTCATGTCTAATGGCAACCAGGAGACTGTGTTTGATATGCTGCTGGGGTAACGCCACTTCCATGTGAAAACGTCACAGATGTCATCATGCTGGGCTTGCACTGTGAGCAGATAGACACACACTCTGTCACACGCACACTCTCACTCAAAGGTACCCAAAGCACACATGCACTCACTCACACACACTCACTTATACATGCACTCACACATGCACACACACATAAAATCACTCACGCACACACACACATGCACACACACACACACACACTCACTCATACACACATTCACTCATGCACACACACATGCACACACACACACACACTCACTCATACACACACACATTCACTCACGCAGCATCTCAGCAGTGTGACCCACATTCGTGCAGGAGGTGGGTGTGAACAAAGCATGGCTTGTCAGATCTTTCAGATCAGAAGTGTGTGTGTGAGTAGGCATAATGTGTTTGCCAGAAGGATGTGTGTGTGTGTGTGTGTGTGTGTGTGTGGATACACATCTCAGTGATGCGAGAAATGGGAGCATGCATACAGGATCTTAATCTGCCTCTGAAACTCTTAGAAATCTAGAACATGGGAGGCTTCTTTGTTCCATATTCTACTTCTGCATTCTCTCTACGTGGAATCTGCACAAAGCAGCCTCAGGCAGAGCCCTATCTGCTCTGGCTACAGTCAGCTTCAGAGCTGAGAAGGGCATTGTTGAACCAGACAGGTTCCAAAGGTTAAGACCAGTTCAGGAGAACTTCAACCATGTGAATGTCAGAAATCAGGATCTACATAACATAGCTATTTGAGATCTACATATCAGAGCTATTCTAGATCTACATATCAGAGTTATTCTAGATCTAGGCCAGGTCCTTTCCCATAGTCAGATTCCCCCTACAGTTATGAGACAGAAAACCGCTAACTGCAATTTTTCTGAAGTACAATGTTGTTTCATGTCCAAGATACTGCATTACTACAGTACGATTTTGCCATGTCCAACATACTGCATTGTTACATATTCTGCAAGGAATTCCTTTATACTTTAAAAAAATCTAACTATTTTGAAACTTGACAAACTAAAGTCATTTTTTGTAAGGGCCATCTTTAGAGACCTGATAGCAGTTTCCTATTTCCCAAACACATGCACCCAGTAAGCACCCACCTTTAGAGCACATGCTAGCAGTAGCCTAATTCTAGCACCCAGACGCAAGACACTCTAAACTAGCACCTAGACCCACACTCTAGAGTAGCACCTGGAGAGATGCTAGCACCTAGACCCACCTGAATACACTATATGCTAGCACCTAGAGATATGCTAGCACGTAGACCCACACTCTAGAGTAGCACCTAGAGAGATGCTAGCACCTAGACCCACCTGAATACACTATATGCTAGCACCTAGAGAGATGCTAGCACCTAGACCCACACTCTAGAGTAGCACCTGGAGAGATGCTAGCGCCTAGACCCACCTGAATACACTATATGCTAGCACCTAGAGAGATGCTAACACCTAGACCCACCTGAAGACACTATATGCTAGCACCTAGAGAGATGCTAACACCTAGACCCACCTGAAGACACTATATGCTAGCGCACACACACACACACACACGGATCTGCTGGATCTATCTTAGAGTGTGTTCCACCCTGGGAAAGTGTGTGTGCACTTATGAACAGACACACACACACACACACACACTTATTGCAGAGAAGGGGTCATACACCTCACCACTAAACAGAAGATGTGGGTCCCCCGAGATGATCTCCACCCTCTAAAAAATATAACACGCTCCCATGACAGCATGGTTGGTGGGTGTGGTGAAAGTCTGTGTGTGTGTGTGTGTGTGTGCGTGTGCGCATGCCTGTTTGTATGTGTCTGGTACTGTGTATGTGTGTGTGTGTGTGTGCCTGTTGTCTCTGATTTCTCCAGCAATCAGTGGTTTGTGTGGTGAGTCATGCAGTGCTGCTCCCGAGAAAGCTGTTATTATCTGAAAGCATTTCATCTCATCGTCCCTTTTATTCCTCTCTTCTTCACACACACACACACACACACACACACATACACACACACAACACACACACACACACATACACACACACACACACACACACACACACACACAGGCCCCAGTAGCACTTAAACTAGCATCTAGACCAGGGCCCAGTACTTCTCTTTAGAGGAAACTCAAACAATGCTAAATGATATTCTACTGAACAGGCCTTTTGCCAGACACAAGTCATTATTTTATCATTTCTCTCAGGTTTTGTGTGTGTGTGTGTGTGGGATAATGGATTTTGGTGATGAATGGGGAAACCTCACTGACGTTTGAAATGAGGTGGATGAGAAGACTGACCGCTTCATTTGTGACGGGGAGATGACCCGGGCTCTTTATCGATTCTCCATCGGGCGGCTCTGGCAGTCGCACACAGATGTGGCGCGTTTTCCACTTCTGTTGAATTTATGTTCCTTCTTCAGTCACTTCAGACTCGGAGCGTTCAGATTGAGATTTGTCCTGTAGTGCTGTCACGGCTGCCGGCAGATAAACGACTTCAGAGGCCTGGGGAAGAGTGGATTGGGAAATGAACGGATCTCAAGCATTAATACTCCGTGACTGCTTTTTGTTTAGAGGAGACAGACAGGGATTGTCATGAGATGAGTATGTGTGTGTGTATGTCTGTCTGTATGTATATGTGTGTTTAGGCGTGTGTGTGTGTGTGCATTGTAACACCCACCAACCTAATAACTTCCCACCAACGTAATAAACCACCAACGTAATACAAATCTGCATGTTTTAAACCTACCAACGTAATAACTTCCCACCAACTTAATAATCCAATAATTATTACGTTTGCAGGAAGTTATTACGTTGGTGGGAAGGTTAAAAAAAGTTACCCAGCAACGTAATAAATCACTGATTTAGTGAAATGCTATCTGTTTTATCAATTGTAAGGGTATAGTTGTCAACAATTGTCACCATCTAAACCAATCTTCATCTTACATAATTCTGATATTCAGTGCTGTGGCAAAATATGTTAGTTCAATGTAATAACATTGTTTTTTTAAAGAGCAACATGACTAGTTTGTGTAGTTCAGTTATTTGTAGGTTTCAGGAAAGTGGTCATTCAGAAAGAATAATGTGCCGTTTGTCTGTTATTTTAAAGTTAATCAGTTTGAACCACGTACCCTGTAGAGATTTAATCTGACCCAATGTTCCCACACCTTAAAATTCAATGACTTTTCAAGGATTTCCGAGGTCCAATACCCTCAAATTCAAAGACCCAACAGTTTAAGACATGGATCAAGGTTACTTGTTACAAATTGTTTACAATAACTATAGCTTTACAGAAACTCAGAGACAACATTTAAAAAAGAGAAGGACTTGAATGTGTCAACGCTTACAGTATCAATTGTGCTATGGTTCAGTGATGGCTGACAAAGTAGTTCTCTTGCCTTCTCTAACAGAACATATAGAAATGCAAACACTTTTAATTACCTACAGTATGTCTATTTATGAAACACTAATTATACAGTATGTCTATTTATGAAACACTAATTACCTACAGTATGTCTATTTATGTCAAACATTTTCAAGGCCTTGATTTTCCCCCTCATTTTCATAAATTCAGGGCTTTTAAAGACCAATGGGAACGCCACTGATCGTTAGAAGATTCATTTCATTGCACAACGCCTCATTTCATTTGCACAACGCTTGCCATATTCTCCTTCTTAGCAATATTCAGACAGACACACAAACATGATGTAGCATCTTAACAAATGGAGCTAAAAGTGTTTCTACTCTCCATAAAAGAAAACAGGACTGTCCCACGCTTTGGTTAATTGCTGAGAGTCGGCCAGTCATCTTGAGCGATGCTTGCCTTACATGGAAATACCTATGCTGAAGTTTTCCTGTGTGCCCAGTAAATATTCAGTCGAACACTTGTGATTTTTTCCATGTCATTTAGGGTCCAGGTTGACAGAAAAATTATTGATTCAAAAAGTCAAAGTCAAAGTCAAAGTCAGCTTTATTGTCAATTTCTTCACATGTTCCAGACATACAAAGAGATCGAAATTACGTTTCTCACTATCCCACGGTGAAGACAAGACATATTTTACCAATTTAGGTCCACAGACAAACATAACATTCAAGTAAACAAAAAAGTAAGTAAATAAGAGGGCACATATAATAATGAAAAAAT